>NC_079211.1:109465245-109634210 GCF_029633865.1 Lampris incognitus
GCCCATCATGGTATCACAACAACTTTCACTAGACCCCTTATTTCAGAAGGTGACCAAAAACAAAAAAACATCAAGTCAGTTCTTTCTTCTTTTTTTTTTTTAAATTTATTTCTGATTTTTCCCTTTTTCTCCCAATTTAGTGGCCAATCGATCCCTATTTTACTTCAAACACCGACCCTCGTGCATGCGTTCGCCAACTGCATCTCTCCGGCCGGCAGTCTGGAAGGAGACGCCTCGCCACTTCCGTGACAAGGCGAATCCAGGCCAAACCACTGCTTTTTCCCCACACACACAGAGACGCGTTTATGTGAGGAACACAAGCCAAGTCCGCCCCCCTCCCGAAGACAGCGTTGCCAATTATTGCTGCTTCATCGAGTCCGGCCATAGTGGGATCTGACGAGACCGGGGCGTGAACCCCAGTCCCCAGTGGGCAACTGCATCGACACAAAGCCGATGCTTAGACCGCTACGCCACCGCGGACCCAAGTCAGTTCTTTTATTGGGGGGTGGGGAGGATTTTTCCTCTTTTTCTCCCCAATTGTATCCGACCAATTACTCCTCTCTTCTGAGCTGTCCTGGTCGCTGCTCCACCCCCTCTGTTGATCCGGGGAGGGTTGCAGACAACCACACGCCTCCTCTGATACATGTGGAGTCGCCAGGCCGCTTCTTTTCACCTGACAGTGAGGAGTTTCGCCAGGGGGACGTAACGCATGGGAGGATCACGCTATTCCCCCCAGTTCCCCCTCCCCCCTGAACAGGTGCCCCGACTGACCAAAGGAGGCGCTAGTGACCAGGACACATACCCACACCCGGCTTCCCACCCGTAGACATGGCCAAATGTGTCTGTAGGGATGCCCGACCAAGCCGGAGGTGTTGGTAGGCAACAGAATAGACCACTACGCTACCCGGACACCACATATCAGGATCAGGAGCAATTTATTGTCATTTCTTAGACGTACTTGCATACACAAAGAAATTAAATTTAATTTCCCCCAGCCCACAGCAGTGTAACACAAAAAACACACATCAAAAATTTCCCAAAAACGGCACCACCAAAAACATAAAAAAACAGAGAGAAGAAAGCAAAAAAATAAAAAATAAGTCAGTTCTTTTAAGAATCCGGCAGAGGTCATGAGTTCTCCTGACCAACTTAGTCTTCAACTGATTCACTGTTGGTATATCCTTGCAAACACACAGACACTTACAAAACACTGAAATGTGATTTCTAACAAAAGCCCGGGCGACACTGAAATGCAAAAGGCTAATAACACATTGCATGTTACTGTTGTGCACAATGTTTTGTGTCACTGACCGACTGCAGTGTCTTCGTGGCTGTTTTTGTGGTGCAATTTACACTGGCTGTGTGCACACCAGAGGTGTTTACACAACGCTGGTGCTGCTTTATGACTGGATACCATGGAACAATACAACCTCAGTTGTGTTACATGGGGAGTGCCTACATCCTGGAGCGTAGAGGATGGACATGGAGGTCAAATCCTAACCATCCTCTGGTGTTTAGACAGCAGTAGGAAAAGGTAGCAACCACCACCAACAACATGAATTCAGTCCAATAACATGAATTCTTGCAACAATATAAACGATTAATAACACTGCATTTTTACATGTTGTGTTCATCAATTTATGAATATACACTCCTCAGTTACTTTGCTCCTTCTCTTGGTACATCACAAGGATAGGATTTCCACAGGATGAGCTAAGAGACTGTAAAGTGGAGGGATAGGTTTAGTATTGGAAGTCTACAGACAGAACGTGCCTGCTTGCTGGTAAGTTTGACTGTTTTAACGGTCGTTTTTGTCAGTGAGCCAACATTGTAACTGAAGGTCATTTTCTTTCAGTGACCAAATTTAGAATCAAACAGTGAGAGGTGGATAAAAAGGTGGTCCAGCTTGCCTTGATAAAAAGTAAAAACTGTCTGGTTTCTCTAAACTACCTTTCAAAACACTAGAAGGCAGTGGTTCTCAACCTTTTTGGGGTCCTGGACCCCCTGCGTATTTTTTGATATACCCTGAGGACCCCTCCACCTGATCTTGGGGGAGGGGGGTTGCAATTTGATAGAAACAGTAGAAACTGCATTTTAAATTGCATTATAGCATTTATTCACTCTTTGGGGCAAAAATAAGAGCTTTCAGTTGTAACTTAGATATAGTTAACAAAACAGAATTCTTATGCAGTAACTTTCAGATATATGTAACAAAACAGAATATGTATTCAGTAACTTTCAGATATATGTAACAACAGAATTTTTATGCAGTAACTTTTAACAATGCAAACGGGAGCGAGATCTCTTATTAAAATACAATAAATTACACTTGTGAAACAGATGTAATTAGAGAAAAAAGTCCTGTTACCCTTTATAGTTTAGGTAGATAAAGGTCTCAGTCACATTTGAGTAAAATAATCCTATTTCTATAAATGTCATAGGATCTTTTTTTTAAAGATATTTTATTTTCACGGACCCCTTGCAATTACACCACGGACCACTAGGGGTCCGCGGACCCCCGGTTGAGAAACACTGGTCTAAGGTGTTACTCCATTTCACAACAAAACCACAGGGCAAGCTACAAAAAAGGGCAAGCAGCTAGCTAAGTACCAGCTAGCTTGGGGAAACAGTAGCTTGGCGGTAGAGCAGGTCGTCAGGTAACTGGAGGGTTCTGGTTCGATCTTCGGCTCCCTCCTTGTTAAAATGTCGAGGTTTCCCTGAGCACCTAACCCCTCACTGGTTCTTATGAGCTGGTTATAACCTTGCATGGTTGACACCACCATCAGTGTACGATTGTGTGTTGATGAATGTGAGGCATTAATTAGTTGCTTTTGCAGCTAGAGAAGTGCGATATAAAATGTAATCCATTTATTTACCATTTAGGTGACTGAAAGCTACACCAGCCAGCCAAAACATTAAAACCACCTGCCTAATATTGTGTAGGTCCCCCTCGTGCCGCTAAAACAGCTCTGACCCATCGAGGCATGGACTCAACAAGACCTCTGAAGGTGTCCTCTGGTATCTGGCATCAAGACGTTAGCAGCAGATCCTTTAAGTCCTGTAAGTTGCGGGGTGGGGCCTCCATGGATCAGACTTGTTTTTTCAACACATCCCACAGATGCTCAATCAGATTGAGATCTGGGGAATTTGGAGGCCAAGGCAACACCTTGAACTCTTTGTCTTATTCCTCAAACCATCCCTGAACAGTTTTTACAGCGTGGCAGGGTGCATTATCCTGCTGAAAGAGGCCACTGCCATCAGGGAACACTGTAGCCATGAAGGGGTGTACCTGATCTGCAATGATGTTTAGGTAGGTGGCACATGTCAAAGTATCATCCACATGAATGCCAGGCCCAGGAGTCAGGACCCAAGGTTTCCCAGCAGAACATTGCCCAGAGCATCACACTGCTTCCGCCTGCTTCTGGTGCCATCTCTTCCCCAGGTAAAACACACCCGGCCGTAAACATGATGGAAAAGAAAGCGTGATTCATCAGACCAGGCCACCTTGTCCCATTGCTCTGTGGTCCAGTTCTCATGTTCACGTGACCATTGTAGGTGCTTTCGTCAGTGGACAGGGGTCATCATGGCACTCTGACCGATCTGTGGCTACACAGCCCCATACACAGCAAACTGTGATGCATTGTGTGTTCTGACACCTGTCTATCATAGCCAGCATTAACTTTTTCAGCAATTTGTGCTACAGTAGCTCTTCTGTGGGATCGGACCAGATGAGCTAGTCTTTGCTCCTCATGCACATCAATGAGCCTTGGGTGCCCATGACCCTGTCGCTGGTTCACCGGTTGTTCTTTCTTGGCCAGCTTTTGGTAGGTACTGACCACTGCATACTGGGAACACCTCACAAGATCTGCCGTTTTGGATATGCTCTGACCCACTCATCTGGTCATCACAATTTGGCCCTTGTCGCTCAGATCCTTACGCTTACCCATTTTTCCTGCTCCCAACACATTAACTTCGAGACCTGACTTCACGGGCTGCCTAATATATCCCATCCCTTGACAGGTGCCATTGTAACGAGATAATGTTGTTCACTTACCTTTCGGGGGTTTTAATGTTTTGGCTGATTGGTGTAAGTGATTAGCATGATGATTAATTGATACTAAAGGGCTACGTCTTATGTCATCTAAACCAAACAACAGAAAAAAAACTGTCAAAAAAAAAAGCTTGGCTACAAGATTGTGTACTTTTAAAGCTACAACACCAAAAAGTGTAATTTTTGTTCAATTTACTGACACCTGTGGTGATACTGGTAATTTACCACATTGGTGTTTTGATAACACCAAATCCAAGGGATCAATCCAAGATTTAGTTTTCAGTACTGTTTTGTCAGCACCCTCTTCAACTCCAAACTAAAATCATTGGTGAACCTGAGTTTTACACACCGATATAATCCGTGACTTTTCTCCATTAATACTATTTACAGGGCCACCGCTCCCATAATGCGCATCACACACTGTGCGTAGGGCACTAACTGCTGGAGGGGGCACCAGAGTTATGTATTTATTTATTTACAATTTTCATAATGATTAATTATCTAAATTTAAGATGAAGCACGTTTATAATTGGTATCATAAGACCATTATAGGTAATACAAAGATATACATATTTCCTCGAAATAATAAAATGAATTATGGTGCCCCCCCTCTCCTCCTTCTTCCTATGGTCTGTGCGATTGCACCTAACAAACTCAAGCATGGCGCTACACACTATGGCTTCAAGAAGGCAACAGGAGTCGGGAGCTGAGAAGCAAAAAAGAAGAAGCAGCGGGATGACACTCGTGCATCACTTGCAGGTATGTTTTAGAAATGTTAATTCTTAAAATACTGTGAAGTGCTTAAATGTTAGCCTTGGAATGCATAACATACACAGCCTAATGGTAGGGAACATCTTGAGGCAACAAGCTTGCTAAAGTTAGCAAGATGAAGTTCTTATAACGTTAGCTGCAAGCAAATATCCCTTAATCTTTAACGTTACCAGCATTGTTTAGGAGGCAAATATTTAAGGGAAGCTAGTAGTTACATTACTAGGTGCAGATTTTCGGCAACACGGTTTATTCTGAAATACACGATATTGCTGATATTTGATGGCTCTGAGATGGTACAGGAAATCATGAACCTTCCACAACTCTCACCACAGACAACTGCCCTGGAGATGCTCACATTTCTTCATGACAACCAACTTCAAGAGGTCTATCCAAATCTCTGGATTGCTCTACGCATTGCATTAACACTCCCAGTTACAGCTGCCTCTGCTGAGCCAAGTTTTTCAAAACTTAAGCTCATTAAAGCATACCTGCGTTCATCAATGGGACAGGAACGTCTAAGCGGTCTTGCTGTCATCAGCATCAATGCAGAACTTGCTCAGAAGCTGTCATATGATGACTTAATTAACGATTTTGCAGCCAGGAAATGCAGACGCGTGCGTCCGTAGCTCTTCCTGCAACTACTGAAAATGCCTGTTCTGTAGTGCAATATATAGGCCTACTGTCTTTTGCAGTGTTTTTTGAAGCTTTGTAACTTGTTTTATGTGACTAATTGTATAGTTCTGTTTTCTTATTTGTATTTATATTCATTTAATTTTATCAACAGTAGCAACATTGATAATTAAAATCTAGTTATTTGGTTTATGTTAATGAAGAAGGTTGCACTTGTGTGCGAGTGTGTATGTTGTTGTTGTTGTCTTAACTGTTCTATAGTGCAATATATACTGACTTTACAAAGTTTGTGAAGAGCTTCCTGCAACTGCTGGAAATACCTGTTCTTAGTGCAACACAAACTAAATTTTGCAGTGTTTGTGAAGTTGTGTAACTTCACTGTGTGTGTGTATATATATATATATGTCGGCCCTGTGTGATGGCCTGGCGGCCTGTCCAGGGTTTCTACCCGCCTGCCGCCCAATGACTGGCTCCAGCATCCCCACGACCCTGAGAGCAGGGTAAGCAGTTCAGATAATGGAAGGATGGTTGATTTACTCGGACTACAGACAAGGTGTAGCAGCCATTGTTGCTTGTGTGCCGTCAGCTCAGCAGTAAGTAGTTCCCATCCTTGTAAAATGTATTGTCGGACCAAAGCTAACGCAGGCAGTCTAATGAATCACAAACTACATCAAACTACATGGGCTCACTGTTGTAGTGTAATATTAATTATTTATCCTACAGATGCGTCACCACACTGCCATCACATTTCAATCTATTTTCCCCGATGTAGTCGTTTCCATCCCATATGTGAATGCTGCTGCACCAGTGTTCATCCTACCCGGTCAAAAAAATTTCATGACAGGATACAGAGACTGGAGCGCACCACCATGTTAAGGAAGCCAGTTAGCATTATGTAACCTGACTCTGTGATCCAGTAACGATCCGATAATGATTCCCCCCCCTTTTTTCTTCCCAGTTGTATCCGGCCAATTACTCCACTCTTCCGAGCCATCCCAGTCACTGCTCCACCCCCTCTGCCAAACCGAGGAGAGCTGCAGACTACCACGTGCCTCCTCCAATACACATGGAGCCGCCAGCCAGGACACATACCCACATCCGGCTTCCCACCCGCAGACACTGCCAATTGTGTCTGTATGCCCGACCAAGCCGGAAGGAACACGGGGATTCGATCCAGTGATCCCTGTGTTGGTAGGCAATGGAATAGACAGCTATGCTACCCGGACGCCTCCAATAATTATTTTAATAGGTTACTGGAAAAGTTGCGGATTTCAGCTTAATTATTCCAGCGATAGACAATATCACAAAGGTCATTTGTTTACATGTAAATCTTCAGGACTGTAGCTTTATGTGCCAATAACACATATATATAACTATACTCCAAACAAAAATGGGTCTCGCTTTACTGTAATGGAACTTAGTTGGTGTTTTGCTTCCATCAAGTAATCTGTAATGTATTACAACAGAAGTCGACCAGAGAGAGACAAGAGGTGATGACCAATTTTTTTTTCTGACCACAGAAACTGAAATGCGATGCAAGCTCTTTTATTTTAGGCAAAGTAGTAATTTCCATTACTAGTTGACTCTCCCATTTGGCAGGTAAGCGACCACCATTCGGAAGTCCTTTTCAGTTCTACAAAACATACTTGGGTGATAAAAGCTGAATGCGGCTGGTGATTTCAGAATCAGAATTTTTGGAGATACAGCCGCCGCCATTACGACAAGGGGAGAGAGACTGAAAAAACGTCATGCAGCGCTATTGATGCTGCATTCACGGCACGTAGGGAGGAAAGGAAGACCTGAATGACATCTCACTGATGCAACTGGGTGGTGTTCCTGCATTTACCTCGACAGAAATCCCTACATCCAAGATGACGATCGTAAGATCAAGATTACTGATTCAATCTACTGTAACCAAAACGTATTTTAATTTATTTGCTTGAGGAATGTAAAGAGGAGAAGCATTTTCTCAGATTGGATCAATTTCAATGCTTCTTCTTGCCTTGGATGGCCAAAAGCAGTTTGTTACCGTGATTTTGACACTTCCACAGCATGAGACGCTGAGAGGGAGAAACCGGGGTCGATCGCAAAATCCCCCGGGCAAGCTATACAGGGAATCAAGTTTTCTATCTGTTATCCATTAGGAGACCAGCGGGAACTTTTTACTCTTCCAGCGGGCAGCTTGCGGTTGCAGTTATCCTCAGGTTATGTAATGCCGGCATTAGCAGGCGGGGTAAAGGCGGAGGGAAGGCTTACACCTACCTCTTCATACACGGTGGAGCTGATTATACCACAAAAACGCCACACCTCCGCCCAGAACTCTGAATAGTTCTCCACCGACCACTGGTACAGGTCACTGTAGTTGGCTGGAGGGAGAGAAAAACCAGAATCAGAATCATGTTTATTGGCCACGTAGGTTTGCATATACATGGAATTTGACTCCAGTTTCATGGCTCTTTCAGTTTACTTAACATATAACAACAACACTACAACACAACTATCTTCAGATATATACACAAGGATTGACTTATACAGATGAAATAAGAGGTGATAAGGTGCAGTGGTACAGAGAATATATCAGAGATGCTGAAATAGATGTTAGCAGGTTACTTAATTATGTAGTGAATTCGGGGGGGGCAGCCGATAACCACCACAGCTGGGACGCGAACCCGGGTCTCCCGCATTATTGTGGAGCCCACTGCTTTTCTGGGCACTCTGCCCCTGATTGGCCAGTACTTGTTGCCTCCATTGGTTGGGTTGGTTAAGGTTATGGCGGGGTTAGGGTTAGCTAATCAGAGGCAGAGTAGGGGGTGGGTCTTCCTAGAATCCTAGCGCCTGGATGCTACGCAGGGCGCGTCTTCCCAAGAAAAGCAGTGGGATCCATAATAACGCGGGTCTCCCACACCCCAGGCAACTAAATCAACCAGTCGACCAAAGGGTACGACCCCTTAGCCAAGGGCTGGCAAGTCTACTCATTCATGCTTGTTACACCACGCCCCCTCCTTCGGGAAGTGTGTCCCTGTACTTCAGCATACCAGCTCCCTCGCGCCTCTGGGTGCACGTGCTTCCCATGGCCTCGCGGTCTCGCAAATTCGGGGGGGGCAGTCGGGAACAGCCGCAGCCGGGACGCAAACCCGGATTTCCCACACCACGGGTGACTACGTTAACCAGTCGACTAAAGGCTCCGACCCCTTAGCCAACCGGCTAGTTGTACCAGTATACGTACAATGTACAGTACAGTATATACAAAATGGTCGGATTTATTGAGTGTTAAGTGTTCATTTGAATGACAGACCGCAGCGCAGAAAGAAACTGTTCTTATATCTGGAAATCAGATGACTACTAAAATTTAATGACAAAAAAATGCATATAAACAATAAAATAATCCAGACAGGTACTCTATAAGAGCATCAACTACATTATGAGATGAAATGACATAATTGCGTTTCTGTCTCTTTCTGTGTTGTCTATCTCGTCTACTAGGGGCCATGAAAAAACGCCATTAAATGCCAAGGACAAACAAAAAGAAGACTTTTTTGGGTTCGTTCCAAAAAAAGGAAGGTAGGCAGTCCCCTCACCCTTCACAGTTTACTGAGACAGGGGGTAAGACAGAGCAGCGGAGACAGAGAACATTTCATAAACAGGGGACCGCATAACTTGTCTAGGGGTATCCCAAAAATATATATATTTTCCAAAAACGTGTGAAACAAAACGATGCTGTTCTTATGTCCTTGGATATCATCATTGATATTTTCTGGAAAAAAAAATCATCAATGAGTTTATTAAATGTTTCTGTTTTCACAGAACTCTTTGTAGTTCACTTGAAGTAAGTGTTTTTTTATGCTAACTGCTAAAATTGAAATGCAAAGTGAGCTCTTGTATATTAGGCTAACTAGTCATTCCTGTTACTAGTGGACTCTCCTGACCTTAGAAAGACCCTCTACCGAGTGCTAAGAAGGCTGTTCGGGAACGAAGACAGCTCTAGGATCAACATCAGACGTGATCAACCGGCAAACACAGGTCAAGTTTTGTTAGGTATGACCTACCATGAGATCTGTCTAGCCACGACCCCAGTTTGTCAGTCACTCTAACGGACTAACTACCAAATCATATGCGGATCAGCATTGATTCTAAAGATCTGGTAAAACCTGACAGTGATGGTGATGATACATTTTCTCTGAACCAGCTGTGGCCAGAGGCAAATCACATCACAAGACCCCAACCAGGAGCTTGTACATTGCTGTTGTGGCTAAGAAATCCTCCCTCTCTAATACTAACAATAAGAATAATAACAAATAATACATTTTATTTGTGGGCACCTTTCAGAGCACTCAAGGACACCTTACAGAACAAAGTTAAAAAAGCAGGGTAGACAATAAAAAGTTAACACAACAGATAAGTATAAAATCATCATCTGCACAAAACTCAATGATGCATGGATCAGACTGAATATGCCAGTTTGAAAGGGTGCATTCTGAGATGGGATCTGAAGGTTGAAAGAGAGTCAGTGTTGTGAATTTCTTGTGGGAGACAATAGGCGGGGGGCAGAATGACTGAAGGCTCTAGTCGCCATGGTAGTCAAGCGGGCCGATGGTGTAGTGAGTTGGAGAGCAGAAGAGGATCTGAGAGTGTGGGAGGGCGTGTGGATATGAAGGAGTTCAGAAAGATGGGAAGGAGCTAGGTTATTAAGGGCCTTAAAGATGAGGAGCAGGAGCTTGAAGTCAATACAGTATTTAACAGGGAGCCAATGGAGTTGCTGAAGAACAGGAGTGATATGATCTACATGTAGCCGGGTGGTAAATCTGTTAAATATGTTAAATGATTTTCCACTTAAATTTAGTATAGTTTAACTGTTAATATATATAATTGTTACACTGTCAAGCCATGTGAAATGTCATTTGATGTATTTAAATTGTGAGGCAGATTGTGAGTGTATTTTTATAGTTTTGGTTGTCATTGCATGTTTTGACCAGTAAGTGGCAGTGGCGGACTTTTATTGTAACTCCGTGCACGTTATCCAAGTGCATCTTGGGTATTCTCTTTTTTTTCTTGTGTGGAGCGCCTGAAGATTGCGGTGTGACAGTGCTCTGACTCCGTAGTAAGTAAGGGTAAATATCTTGTGAAATATACCTGTAACATTATTCCAAACAATATTGTATGTCGGTAATTTGACAAGATGGTTTGATTTAGACGCTACTGGAGTTGATGTTCGGTGATTTTGGGCGCGAGCCGTCGACCGCTGTTCGCCATTGCAGGCATGACAAGGTAATGTTGGCGTGAATAAAGCCACACCATGCCATTGTATTTGGGATGTAAAGGTTTTATATGCATTTTAATTCTGTTTAAAGGTAACTGACAGAGTGAGAAGTTGCGCGATCTTCAGGAAGTTCCACATGTCTTTGTTAAACCCTGTTTAACGTACATAGTCCACTGCCGTATTTTGCACTGTATTTTGTATTTATTATTTCCCTTTTTAAAATCTTTTCTGTTAAACTTGCCACATCTGTGAACATTTATGAGCTGTTTGCTCGAAAGACACCAGAATGTATGCACTCAGTAAAACGATCTGCATTCGAAGGTTCAAACAATAAAATTAAAGCTACAAGAACCCCGGAAGTAATTGTGTCCTGTGTGGTATCTAATTCCACGGGCTACATAATTTTGGTACCAGGAGTGGGGTGTAGCTAAAACATTTTTTTTTTAAATTGGCAACAGAGTGGCTTATTTTTACTTACTAAAATACGGCAGTGGTGAAGATTGCTGGTGACGTCCGTTGGTGTTGAGTCTGAAGCCATCCTGCTGTGGAGGTGGTGACCAGCGAGAGACGACGTGAGGGCCTCTAAGAGGTTCTGGTGCTTCCTGTTTCACACGACTCAGCCGTACCAGCGCAGAGGACTCCAGCGCTAACTTCAGCTACAAAGACCAAGATCCAGCAAGGCTCCAAGTTAAAGACTGTCCTTGTAGTATCCTTGAACCAGGTTTTGAACTAAATATCCTCATTTATACTGGACTGAGTAAAGATTAATATATCATTATGTCTAGTGATTCTGGTGATGAAGGGAGTTCACGTAATGATAATGGCCACACCTCAGGTGGCATAACGGGTATAGGTGAAGGTGCTACAAAAGAAATGCAGACCACCATGCTAGAGCTCGCCAGACTGCGAGATGAGCTCACCAGGTTAAATGGTGAAGCAAGGGCTCAGAGAGCAAGTGATAACAGTGCACCCACACGTTCATACATCTACGTTCCAAGAGAACGCCAGATCCAAGCATTTAGTGGGGAGTGTGGTACAGACAGGAGATCTGTCGAAGAGTTTATTGAAGAGGTTGAAAGGGTTTTAAGATACAGAGAGCAAACAACAGAAGAACAATGTGACTATATACTATCTCTATTGCGTGGCCCTGCATTGGAAGAGGTGCGACTATGCATGAGGGGTCAGTCAGTGGGGCCCAGTGATTTATACTCTTACCTGAGCAATGCATTTGGGGAAAAGTGCAGTTCCACACAGCTTTTGCAGACCTTTTACAACCGTAACCAAACTGATGGAGAAGACCTCCGTGACTACTCCCATGCACTATCCCAGATTTTGAGCTCTGTAGTGAAACAGTCCACAGATGTAATACCTAATGAGAAAACTGTGCTCAGAGACCGGTTTATTGAGGGTTTAAGAGAAGCAGCACTCAGGCGTGAACTCAGGTAAATGGTTAGGGACAAACCAGAGAGCAGTCTTCTAGATGTGAGGAACGAGGCCCTCCTGTGGGAGATGGAGGACAGCAGGTCTCATCGTCCCAGGGTCATAAAGAGCAACCAAGTTACATCAGAGGTTCCGGAAACCCAGTGCTCTATTATTAAAACAAACAATGACCAAGGTATTGCATTAAATGATGTTTGGAGAGCAGTAGCCCATCAAGAAAAACAGCTAGCAGAGTTAGGCAAAACACTCGCTGATCTAGCCTTTGCTGTAGGTGAACTGAGTAAGCGCAGCACTCAACAGACATTCCTAGAGCCCAAGCCACGACCTAGACCCCAGCCAAAGTTCACACCAGATGGTCAGCCTATCTGTTTCAAGTGTAGAGGCATAGGTCACATTGCAAGAAAATGCTCACAGGCCAGAGGGGGTCAAGGGGACGCAACACCTAGTTCTTATGTAGTGCAGGAAAACTCGCACCCTCAGTTGTCATGAGCCACACAACTCGAGGGGAGGAAGCTGGCTCACCAAAAGAGACTCCAGACAGAAGCAGGATCTTACAGCGTGCAGTCGGAGAATGTAAAACTGTTGAGGTGAAACTACGAGGTGTTACAGTGTCCTGCTTACTTGACACTGGTAGCCAGGTCAGTACAATTTCTGAGAGTTTTTTCAAGGAACACCTGTCAGTGAAAGGCGAAGACATTCACCCGGCATTTGAGTGGTTAAAGATCACTGCAGCTAATGGATTAGACATACCCTATATGGGCTATGTGGAGCTTGATGTAGAAGCCATGGGTCTGACTATCCCAGAGCGAGGTTTTCTGATAGTTAAAGATTCTGAACACTCTTCCTCTGTTCCAGGTCTAATAGGGATGAACATTGTCAAAAAATGCCGAGAGCTAGTCCACACCGAGTTTGACACCACACTGCAGGAGAGGTTTGACTCAAACTGGAGAGAGGCTTTTAATCATCTTCATGCAGTACATGCAACAGACAGACTCTCTTTCGCTAGGGTAGCTGGTAAGGATGTAGTCCATATACCTGCTTCATCTGCTGCTACAGTTATGGCTAGGGGACTCAGGACTGTGAGTGAGGATGGTTCTTTTTTGTTGCTGGAGTCTGGGTGTCCCCGTTCCTGGAGGTTTGGTTGTTGTGCCTACTTTGGTTTCATCGGGCAATCACATTTTTCCGGTCCGAGTCATGAACATGTCTGATGAAGATATCTGGCTAGGGCCACGGACTAGGCTAGGGGTTTTGACTCAGGTAGACTGTGTGAAAAGTGATGAGCTTTGTGAGGTACAGTTCCAGAGAATCTCAGCAGACACTGAACAAGTGAGTATCAGTGAACACCCCGAAACACCGACAGATGTGCAGGAAATTCTCGGCAAGCTCAATTTTTGTGGTAGCCCAGAACAGCAAGCACAGCTGACTTTGTTACTGGAGAAGTACTCTTTTGTGTTTGCAACAGAAGATGAAGATCTAGGCCACACTGACAAAGTACAACATGAGATCCATCTGACAGATGACATACCTGTAACACAGCCATACAGACGAATCCCACCCACACAGTACAGTGAAGTCAGGGAACATATTGGCAAGCTGCTTAAAAAAGGGGTCATTCAAGAAAGCTCTAGTGCTTATGCTTCGCCCATAGTACTAGTGAGAAAGGCAGATGGTAGTCTGAGGCTATGTGTCGATTACAGGAAACTCAACTCAAAGACAAGACGTGATGCATTCCCGCTCCCGAGAATTGAGAGTTTTGATGCGCTGAGAGGGGCAAAGTTCTTTTCGACCATAGATCTGGCGAGCGGATACCACCAGGTAGCTATGCATGAGAGAGATCGGACTAAGACTGCATTTACTACACCGTTTGGTCTGTATGAGTACGTGAGAATGCCTTTTGGTGTTTGTAACGGTCCAGCTACATTTCAGAGACTTATGCAAGTTACTATGAATGATCTCATTTTTCAGATACTCCTGGTCTACCTAGATGACATCTTGGTTTTTTCAGAGACATTTGAGCAGCATTTGGAGAGACTTGAGACTGTGTTTAAGAGACTGGCAGAGACGGGCCTTAAGGTGAAGTTGCAGAAGTGTGCTTTTCTACAACAGTCAGTAAAGTTTTTGGGTCATCAGGTGTCAGCAGAAGGTATAGGAACTGACCCCTCCAAGGTCTCTGCTGTTAAGAACTGGAAGGTCCCAACCACTGCCAAAGAGCTGCAGTCGTTCTTGGGTTTCTGTAGTTACTACAGGAGATTCATTCGAGGCTTCTCACAGATTGCCGGGCCACTGCATGACCTAGTCAACAAATGTTCAGGTGTGAAAAAAACAGGGAAAGTAGGTCACCAGTTTTGTAATATGTGGACACCAGAGTGTGACTCTTCCTTTGAGCAGTTAAAGGAAAAACGTACCTCTGCTCCCATTTTGGGTTTTGCCGATTTCACACAACCATTTGTAGTTGAGACAGATGCTAGTCAGCATGGATTAGGCGCTGTATTGTGTCAGCAGCAAGGTGACACCAGACGTGTCCTAGCATATGCTAGCCGTAGACTACGCCAGGCTGAGAAGAATGACCGAAATTATAGTAGCATGAAGTTGGAGTTGCTTGCCTCAAAATGGGCAGTTGCTGAAAAATTCAGGGGTTACTTGCTTGGTTCAAAGTTTGTTGTCCTGACTGATAACAATCCCCTCTGCCACCTCAAGACAGCCAAGTTAGGTGCTATAGAGCAGAGGTGGGTAGCGCAACTGTCTGTTTTTGATTTCGAGGTTAAGTACCGTCCTGGTTGCAGTAATGCCGCCGCAGATGCTCTCTCTAGGCAGGAGTTTGCAGGGGAGCCTGAAACAGACCCTGACTCGGATTTTGACGACTGTATCACTGTGTGTAACCTGATTGAGCGAGGAACAGTTCTGGATCCTGGTCTTGTCTCTAGAGGTCTGGAGTGTTACAAAGTGAGACAGATCCGTGCTGGGGAGTCGAGGTCTGGTGAGACAGGTACTAAACAGGGCAACACCCCCACACTGCCAGGTTATACCAGAGAGGAGCTGGTAGGTTTTCAGGCCGGTGACCCCACCCTAAAAGAGTTTAGGGCATTTTGGGATCGGGGGAGGAGGCCATGTCCCAGAGAGAGAGCAGCCCTGTCTAGTCAAGTGAAAAGATTGTTGAAACAATGGAGATGCATACAACAACGAGAAGGGTTGTTGTACAGGGTTATCACACACCCACGTCATGGAGAAGTGTGGCAGTTACTCGTGCCTAGTTGTTTGAGGGACCAAGTTCTAGAAAATGTACATAACAACATGGGACATCAGGGCATAGAGCGCACTGTAAACTTGCTAAGAGGGAGGTGTTTTTGGGTAGGGCTATGCGAGGATGTGGAAAGCTGGGTTAAAAACTGCGAGCAGTGCATTTTGACCAAGATGCCTCAGCCAAAAATCCATGCTCCAGTTCAGGCATTCCTGGCCTCCCGACCTCTAGAAGTGGTGGCTGTTGATTTTACAGTGTTGGAGGCAGCTTCAGATGGCCGTGAAAATGTCCTTGTTGTGACCGATGTGTTTACAAAGTTCACACAAGCGTATGCTACCAAAGACCAGAAGGCTGACACTACAGCTAAAGTTTTGCTCAGGGAGTGGTTCATGAAATATGGGGTCCCAGAGAGACTGCACTCAGACCAAGGTCGAAATTTCGAGAGTGAAATTATAGCAGAGCTGTGCAAACTCTATGGGGTTAAAAAGACACGGACAACTCCCTACAGGCCACAGGGAAACGGTCAGTGTGAAAGATACAATCGCACACTCCATGACTTGTTAAGGACACTCCCACCAGAGAAAAAAAAGCGTTGGCCAGAGCATCTGTCTGAAGTAGTATATGCCTATAATGTCACTCCTCATTCCACCACAGGGTACTCGCCTTATTATTTGCTTTTCGGGGTACAGCCACATCTCCCAGTAGATGCTTTATTAGGGCGTGAGTGTGTGTCAGACAGGAAACAGGATTGGTTGTCTGTTCATCAGGAGAGACTCCGACAGGCACATGAGAGAGCCAGAGAGTACTCAGAGCAGAAGGCAGCTGAGAGGATCTCACTGCAAAATGAGAAGGTGTATTGTCCTCCTGTGGACATTGGTCAGTTGGTTTTCCTACGTCACAGACCCCCAGGTAGACATAAGATTCAGGACACATGGACCTCAACAGTCTACAAGGTAGTTGACATCCAGGGTACCACACACACTGTTGAACCTTTTGAGGGAGGTCCCATTAAAAGAGTTCATAGGTCAGAGTTGCGACCTTGTGCGAAACCAGTTCCCAAACCAAGAACTAGAACTAGGTTACAGACCACTACACAGCCTGTAGCTGAGGATGAGCCTGAGTCACCTGAGGCTGATTTTGTTATTGTTGAGGAAGTCATCCCTCGCCGGCTTGTGCAAATACCTAACCTGCCTCTTGCAGCAGAAAGTGTTAGTTTACCTGTGACAGCACCCACAGATGAGAGTGACGGTGAAGGACCTGAGGAAGGTTATTCAGATATGAGAAATTGTGGCACAGAAACAGAATGTGTTAATGATGTGCATCCAAACGTTAGCGACAGTGACTTGCCCATTATTGAAAACAGGGACAGGCCCGCACTAACAGAGGATGCTGGTGGAGCAGGACGTAGAACCTATGCACCTAAACCTGCCATTAGGAAAAGCAAGCGGGAAATGGCTGGATCTCATTCAAACCCATTTCATCTGCCAAAGTCAGCCTGTAATGCAGTCTCAGTCAGCACAGACATGGTCTCTAAGGTTTTGACAAGCCTGGGTGCTGCTCTCTTTGAAAAGGCCTTGCAGGGAGTATTTGAGTCAGTTCATGTTTCGTAGTCACCGAGGACGTTGACTATATTTGCAGGGGAGTATGTAGCCGGGTGGTAAATCTGTTAAATATGTTAAATGATTTTCCACTTAAATTTAGTATAGTTTAACTGTTAATATATGTAATTGTTACACTGTCAAGCCATGTGAAATGTCATTTGATGTATTTAAATTGTGAGGCAGATTGTGAGTGTATTTTTATAGTTTTGGTTGTCATTGCATGTTTTGACCAGTAAGTGGCAGTGGCGGACTTTTATTGTAACTCCGTGCAAGTTATCCAAGTGCATCTTGGGTATTCTTTCTTTTTTTTCTTGTGTGGAGCGCCTGAAGATTGCGGTGTGACAGTGCTCTGACTCCGTAGTAAGTAAGGGTAAATATCTTGTGAAATATACCTGTAACATTATTCCAAACAATATTGTATGTCGGTAATTTGACAAGATGGTTTGATTTAGACGCTACTGGAGTTGATGTTCGGTGATTTTGGGCGCGAGCCGTCGACCGCTGTTCGCCATTGCAGGCATGACAAGGTAATGTTGGCGTGAATAAAGCCACACCATGCCATTGTATTTGGGATGTAAAGGTTTTATATGCATTTTAATTCTGTTTAAAGGTAACTGACAGAGTGAGAAGTTGCGCGATCTTCAGGAAGTTCCACATGTCTTTGTTAAACCCTGTTTAACGTACATAGTCCACTGCCGTATTTTGCACCGTATTTTGTATTTATTATTTCCATTTTTAAAATCTTTTCTGTTAAACTTGCCACATCTGTGAACATTTATGAGCTGTTTGCTCGAAAGACACAGGAATGTATGCACTCAGTAAAACGATCTGCATTCGAAGGTTCAAACAATAAAATTAAAGCTACAAGAACCCCGGAAGTAATTGTGTCCTGTGTGGTATCTAATTCCACGGGCTACATACAGAAGGAGTTCTGGTGATGATACGGGCAGCTGGATTCTGGACCAATTGAAGTTTATGAAGACACTTGAGGGGAAGACCAAAGAGGATAGAACTGCAGTAGTCAACACGGGATGTAACCAGGGTGTGAATGAGTATGGCGGTGCTGTTAGGTGTAAGCGACGGGTGAAGATGGTTAATATCATGTAGGCTTAAGTATGCAGACCAAGGAACATTGTTGCTGTGTGCTTCAAAAGAGAACGTGCTGTCCAGGATGACACCCAGACTCTTAACCTGAGGCGATGGAGGAACTACAGAATTGTCAATAGTTAGGGTCACTTTGGCAGCCAGCATGCCAAGCCAAATTCATAGTAATGCTTTTTCAGTCTCGCTCTTTATCAGTTTCAAGCACAGCCAGGATTAACTACACAAAACAGCAGCTTTCACATACACATGGTAACAGCAGTAATGCCCTGCTCTGCTTGTGTAGAAAGCACGAAAGAACAGAACAGATAAAAATGGCCGGTTTAGAGTCTGCAAAAGCAGAAGCAATGCAAAGTAAAATGCAAATGCAAAAGCAAACAGCAAACATGGCAAAAGCTTCCTATATGTAGAACACGATGCCCTGGAGCATTAGTCTATCCATCTTACTGACACACATACCCCTGCCCCCTTCCCATTACGTAAAACTCTCTTTCTCTCTCTCTCATTGCTGAATGATTATTTTGGGGGATTGTTAAAAGATGCATGTTGAGTGTTTGTTTGTAATTTGACAAATATTGCTTATATTGTAAAAAGATTTCAAGTCTGTTTTTTAATTATTATTTTTTTGTTAAATAAAGACTTGTTTTAAAAATTCAACCCCTCCCCCTTTACTACCAAGCCAAGGTGACCAGGTTTTTCAACATTTTAAACATTCCCATTCCTACTCAACCAGTCTACATTAAAAAATAACCGTGGCATGACCGGAGCCAGTGAGATGAATGGTCTAGGGTGTCTGTCATCGTGTGGAAACCCGGTTTGTCCTGTGTGGCACTCAGTATAACATGAGCCGCTGCACTGGCTTTTACAGACGTCAGATGACTTCTGCAGGTTTTTGGTAAAGGCTGTGATGAGCAAGTAACGTGTCATCCCTACGCCCCCCCCAATTGTAATCGACAAACGATTCCTACAAACAAAAACAAAAAAACGTGCCGTCCATAAGGAACGTTTTCAAAATGAAAAATGGCAGTACACCTACTTAACATCTCTGTGCATTGTTAGTTTCTATAAATCGTAAATCGTTCTATCTGTGTATATACACACACACACACACACACACACACACAAGCACGATGAGATCTATTCAGGATTATCTCTCCTTGATGTCTATTCTAGTCTAGTCTAGTCTTCAATCCCCCCCGGTAAACTCACCCAGATTAAGTCCATAGTCTTTGTTAACCTGCGTCCTGAATTTGTCCATCTGTGTGTTCTTCTTCGAGTCCGGATACCACAACACCTTGCACTCCATGTCCATGATGTTGTCGCTCCTCCCTTCCGTGTCTTTAGACATCGTCGCTGAGTGAAGTTGTCAGCCTAGTTTAAACGCAAGATCTGTTCGTCCTGTGTCACCTACAGTCGCGGTTAAGGTTGGCGTTAGACCGGATCTCCGTCTATCCGCTGCCGACTCTCGGACTGAATGGAGGGGCGGAAAGTGTGACAGCTGTTCAACTCGACTGGATTTGGCAGCATGGCCGACCCGCCCGGCGTCATGACGTCACCAACTGAAACGGGTTCAAGAACATTTGTCCTTACGCACCGGCGACGCAAACAAACGTATCAAAAAAGGGGCAGTTCTCTAAATTTCCCTCCTGTTTAATAAAGGACACTTAATCTTATAGAAGTGCGTCGTTATGAGAGAAATGGGCGATTGAACACATCCAAGACACAGTTATTGGCACGATATCATTATTGGGAACCATTTCATCACTATTTAACACCATAATCCTAGCGCCATTTATATCAAGGTAGTTCGGCTTTTGCTGAGAGAGGTAGCTCGTTTCAAGACACTGGCTGTTTAATACCTGGACTATCGTTTTTGGAATTCAATACTTGCATTGAGTGCTGTATAGTAAAATGGGCTACAATGCATCTAAAACTCTTGATGAAAAGTAAGCAAAGCATCACTTTTTGTTCTTTAATATAACTTCAAACTTTCACAAGCAGCTTCGGTGGCGGGGCACTTTACTGTATAATTGACAAATAACATCGATCTGCATCAGAAAGTTGTGTATGTTGTTGACTGACCATATTGTGAGATTATTTTACTTTATCACCAGAGAAACAATCAGCGCTGTTATCAAGTTACATTTCTGGGATCTTATCACTGCTGAGCAAAAACAGAAGAACCAAGATTGCTGAACCGAGTATGAGGTCTTGATCTTGAACCCAACCCCGTCATCCTAGCAACAACAGCACAGTCTACCCCTCTCATGCGCGTGGGGAACTTGCCTCTGATTGGCTGATACCGGACTGGCTCCACATCAGCCGACCGATCGGTCTATACGAGGGGCGCGTCGTTCGCCTCGGAATGGCGTCTTGTTATTGGTCAAAATAGACGCATGTCAGACGAATGGCGTCTAATTTACCCAATAACGAGACGACTCAGCTGAGTTTAGCAACTCCTCTTAACCAATAAATGCGTAAAACCATGAGAACGTTTTAGGGGTGTGCCCAATCAGAGAAGTGAGTACCACACGTTCATTTAGACCTCTCGGAAGTTGGAGTCTGACCAGATGGATTTCTATTCATTTCTGTTCTAGTGCACAATATATAGTATCACTTTTTTCATATATAATTACTTTATTTTCTATTGTAAGCGCAATCATTTGCATTCTTAACTCTGTCTTAAATGTTAAATCGAGTTTTGCCATGCACCTGGTTGGTTGGGATGCACACATTCAAAGCGAAGATGACATTCATGATGCAACTTCTAACATGTCTTCATCTCTGAATGGACAAGAAGTACTTTAAGGCGAACATAATTCGTGCCCATAGAAATTGAAATGACCGTAAAGCCCACAGAGGCAAATTTGTAATTTGTGATATTGGGCGATACAAATAAAATTGACTTGACTTGACTTGAGCAAAAGCTAAAAAACTAACAAAATAGATAGTACTTCTCTTCAAAAGGTTATCCAGAAAGAACAGTGGGCTAATTTTCCAATTAATTCTGACCAAGGGCTGTTTCACTATGTTTCACTATGTCATGCTTATTGTAATTATGCCATTTTTATATTTAAGTAACGCAGCTATTCAAATTAATTCACAAATTCAACTTTATTGGTTTCCCAATAAGTTTACACAAACAGGAAATTGGTAATAATGGCGTGTTTCTCACATAGCAAAGAAACAGGGCTCGTTCTAAAAGTAGAAAGACTACGAGTGTCTAAAAATATCTAGAAGAGTGTCTAAAAAAGTGTCTGCTCATCTAGAAATACCACATGGGCAAGAGAGTAGCCGAATTGGGGCAATAATAAGTATTAGTGTACAGACGGAAAACAAAAACACTAATACTAGAAAATGTGCGTAACAGAATCTCCAAGTGATAGAAAATGTTTAAATTGTGGGTCTCTACAACACAGTATTTACACCAAATGGAGAGAATGCAATACGCTTCACATTTCTAGTATTACTGGGATCTCACCAGTGGTCTTTTTTAAAGGACATGTTCCTCTGAGTACTATGCAACTCTGCACACTATGGCACTACAGGCCCCAATATCCTTCTACATTCACTTCCCATATCCTTCACACACTAGTCTTACAGCAAGGCGGGGGGGGGGGTAGATTGGTCAAACAAACATGTTGAAACCGACATGATAATGTTGTGTGGCGTGATATCAAAGACAGCGTGTTCTAAAAGGCTGCCTGGAGACCCAGAGTCCAGATTGCAACAATGAGGGCCACACTCCCAAACCTAAACTCTAAAGCTGTGATCTTCTTAGAGATCCTGGGTCCCCTGTATCAGAGATTCCCAAACTTTTCCATGCCAAGGCCCCCCAAATAGCATTAGCTTCTGGCCGGGGGCCCCTTTTTGCAAGATGTCTTTAAAAACCCATTGACAATACTATGGCACATGTTAAAAAGAAGAAGAAAAAACCTCCTGAATATATTTCCTTACCTTTGTTGATGCAATAATAATGACATTTATACTTCAAATTGTAATCCTTCCGTTATATTGAATATTTCTATTTTCCATTATAAGCATTTTTTGTTATAAAATATATTTGATCATAATATACAGAATTCAATTTATTTTTCAAAAACATTTTTTTTAGCATTTTCCCTCATCTTCCCTCCAATTTGATGAGGCCCCCTTGGCGGCCCCTGGCGGCCCCCACTTTGAAAACCACTGCCCTATATGCAGTGAGACTGGGCGTTCACTAAGAACATTCAGTAACCACACTACGTTTTCCAGTAGCTCAGAATTTTTTGATCATGGTGCTAACTAGTGATTAAAGTGGGCCGGAGCTACCCGGATCCCGACACCGGCACTTCCCCTCCTCCCCCAAGTCAACCGGAGCTGAGATCCGGCACTCTGTAGACAGGAGTAATTTCAACCTTTTTGTCACAGCAAAATTTAAAACAAAAAACATGATGCAGCCAATTCACAAGCATTACAAAATAAATCGCAAATAAAGTCGTTCTTCTATTTTTATACTACTTTACTTTTTCTAAAAGTTTGAATGATGTCGCGTCCTCACGTGACCCGCACCTGCCTGCTGTCTGGCTTCACCAGACTTGACATCAAAAGAGACTGGCTTCACACTCACGGGTCAGGGTCAGTTCACCACACCAGGCAGACAAGACTCGAGAGAGCGTCAACCTGCTACCTGCACTATTATCTTGGATTGGGGGGCATAAAGAGTGAGTATCTTCAGTGTATTTCCAATAGTATTTCCAATAGTTTTGTCTAGCTCTGCTGTGGTTTTCATTCAAGCAACTAACGTTAGCGAACGTAATGTTAGCTAGCTAGCTAACTAGTTATCTTCCACCCGGTAACGTTGCTAGCTAGTCGCTGACGTTGCTGGCTAGTTGTTTGAATGCTGCTAGGCAAGCTAACTATCGGTAGTGTCCGGTAACGTTACCGGTAGCTAGCTAGTTATGTTTGTCCAACCTTAGCTCTGGCCATGCAATATTTTCATTCAAATAACTAACTAGCTAGCAAACGTTAGCTACCGGTAGCTATTATTAGCTAACAATGCTAACGTCGGGACTACTGGACCAGTGGTTAGCTAGCCTAACGTTAGCTACCTAGCACTTTTGCCCACCTCTCTAATACAGAGATCCCCCACTTACCAAATCCCACTTTAACCCCTGGTGCTAACCACACCATCGCCAATGTTTTGGCTAATGTCTTTATCAAAATAACTGGAGGTAAGACCTTGATGAAGACTAGCCAAAATATCAAACTAGACTGATAATGAACCAATGTCAAAAACACCAGTCTTTATTGTGATTATTGCCACACGTGAAGCAGCTAGGTATACAGCGCAGACAAAGTATTGTAACGATCACGAATGAATAGGCTCGGTAGCCCTTGGCTAACGGGTCGGACCCTTTAGTCGACTGGTTAACATTGTCGCTTGCGGAGCGAGAGACACGGGTTCGCGTCCCGGCTGTGGGGGTACCCGGGCTGCCCCCCTGAATTCGCTTCATTGGTGTCAGAAGTGTGGCGGCGGTCCCTTCAATCGGAAGCACTTCCCGAAGGAGGAGATAGTGTAACGTGCACGGATAAATAGACTCCCTTGGCTAACGGGTCGGACCCTTTAGTTGACTGGTTAACGTAGTCGCCTGTGACGCGGGAGACCCAGGTTCGCGTCCCGGCGGTGGCGGTTCCCGGCGTGCCATCCCGAATTTGCGGTATTTGTGTCAGAAGTGGGATGATGAGATCGTGAAGGACCTTGAGGCCATCGGAAGCATTTCCCGAAGGAACGGGGTAGTGTAATGTACGAATAAGTAGGCTCGCTAGCCCTTGGCTAATGGGTCGGACCCTCTAGTCGACTAGTTAACGTTGTCGCCCGCGGTGCAGAATACACGAGTTCGCGTCCCGGCTGTGGCGGTTCCTGTGGTTGCCCACTGAATTCGCTACATGATTCTCTCGGGGTTGTGCGGTGTACGGGACACAAGAGTTGCGAATAAGGGATTTCTATCACACCATTCTTTCACGCCGGTTCGCCACATGGGTGCCAGAGGTGGGCTTGAGCGAAAGAATGGCGAGGGCGATTCAGAGACTGGAGCGGAACATCGAGCAGACACTCCAGAGACCGGAGATTGTTACCCTGACTTGAACATCGGGGAAACCAAACAGATGCTGGCGAAGAAGATGGCACAAAACAGAAGAGCTAACATATCAGGCGAGGGGGCTAGGCGAGTAGGTCTGTCGCCACAAATTCCACCAGCCGTGGTCGTGTGGCTAATAAAACAATCTAATCTAAATCTAATTGTACAATGCTGTGATTGCAACTATTCCCCAATCCTCTAGTACACATGACCATTGTAATTCTAGTTAATGGTCATGGCAATTTGCATATGAAACCGATCATTGGTTCAGTCGTTATGCAACTGTGCTGTATATAAGGGTGGGGGTACCTGCAGTCAGTTTAGACTGAAGAAGTCACTTTAAGTAATGAAACGTTTCTCCCAATAAATGTTGTGTCCAGATGAACTGATTCAACTTCCTGTGATTCTTTTTATAGGTGAGAGTTGGCAGCTTAAAGCCTTTTCTATTATATCTAGTTTTTGTTCACCACAGAAAATTTTCTAAAGTCAGTATGACAAAGACATTTTCTTTTACATGTGATGATGTTTCCTTAGGTCCTCGGGTGTTTCGGTCTTTCAACATCATACACCCTCACTCAGGTGACCCAGCCAGGGTTGATCAGGCCCTGGCTTGTGTCCCAGTAGCATTGGCCCACAGATCCCTCTTTCTGATTCTAAGCTATCTGGAGGCCCTCTGCAGCCTCCATGGTAGACTTGATGGCTTTCTTTTTTGCAGTCCCAGTGATGCCAAGTAAAGTGTAGACCTTGCACAGTGAGCAGCCAGCAGAGCCTCTACACCCTCCAGCCTCTCCTATGGCACTGATTCACCAGCTCCTGGTACTTGGACCACTTCTGTTCATTTGCCTGTTCCATCCGGTCCTCCCAGGGACCTGTCAGCTCTATAAGGAGCACCTGCTTTGAAGAGGCTGATTATAGCACTACATATGGCCTCAACAAAGTTGTCACAACGTGGTCCGGGATCCTTAGCTGCCCCACCCCTCAAGTCAACTCACAGCTCCTAGTCTGACACAGAGATGAGGAGACTGGCTGTCACTGAGGCTGCTCACCAGCCCTAACAAAGGCAATGTTCCTCTGTCCACGGGCTTGCTTGTTGTTGACCGCGGCTTGCAGATAGCCTCTGTGACTGTCTTCAGCACCTGGTCATGTCGCCAGTGTTATGTCTGCACACATCGACAGTGCTGCATTTGATTTGGTGCTGTTCTATTGTGCTGGGATCGATTGGTGATGCCTGTGGGCTCTGGGTTGTTTGATCGGGTCTGCCTGTGATGCTGTGTCAGTCTAAATAAAGAATGCAACGTAGCGGTTGTGTTGAGCGACAGTGCTGTGTCCTGACGTGATTTCTAAATACAATATTGGCGACAAGGATGGCTGATATCTCTCTCCCACCATCTGCCCCCTCCCTGGCATTACCTGGCGAGCCTCCAGTACCATGGACTCGCTGGCTACATAGTTTTGAAAATTACATCATCGCCTCAGGGCTCGACGACGTGAGCCAGGCTAGGAAGACAGCTATGTTGCTACACTGCTTGGGAGCAGAGGGTCATCGTGTGCTCGGGACTCTGGGGAACGTCACAAGCTTTGACGAAGCTGTGGGACTTATGAGCAACCATTTCGCTGCTCCACAGAGTGCCCTTCTTCGGTGATTTATATTCCGTCAGCGACACCAACTGCCTGGTGAGTCTGTGCAGCAGTATGTAGCTAATTTGTGAGGGCTAGCTAGCTCATGCAAGTTTGGCGCGCTTCGGGACGAGATGGTTCGCGACCAGCTAATCGAACATACCAACAACGCAAAGGTGCGTGAGACTCTCCTGCTGGAAAAAGACGATCTGCTGCTGTCCAGAGCAATTACCATCGCACTACAGGTTGAGGGAGCAGCTGAGTGTGCTGCTGTGCTAAATACACAGCAAGTGGCCACCTCCAGTCAAGCTGCCAATGACTCCTCCCTCTACTCACGGCTGCCCCTCGGGACGCAACCCAGCCAGAGCGAGGCGGGCGCCGACTCCACTGGGGACGTCTTGCAACTGCAACGATGGCGTTCTCGGCCCCGCCCTCAACAGTCCTGTGGTAACTGTGGGTCTCGGTCTCATGTTTCAAGGGCTCAGAACTGCCCTGCCCGTGGCCAGACATGCCGTAGCTGCGGTAAGCAAAATCACTTTGCCAACGTCTGTCGATCTTCCCCGGCTGGGTCAGAGGGCCACACCCCCCAGTCTTCAACCGCCGTCATTCACAAGGTGAGCTCTGGGCCAGTCTCATTCAAATCATGCACAGTCAACATTAATGATGTGTGCATCCCCCTGCTGTTGGACACCGGTGCAGGTGTGTCTCTCCTGAATGTTGATACCTACAGTCAATTTTTCGGTTCACTGCCACTGTCCGCACCCTCAGCTGTCCTCTGTGGGTATGGTGACTCCAAAATCGATCTGGTTGGCTCTCTCCAAGTGACCGTCTGCTATGGAATCAAGCTGGTGCCCAATGCAGTTTTTCATGTGGCACGCCGTGGGGCCAACCTGATGGGCCTGGACCTGTTCTCCGCTCTGGGGTTCTCCCTCTTAGACACAAGGGGGGCAGCAATCCTGACTGTTGCCACACCTTGGCAGCAGAAGTGGCCATCGCTGTTTATGGGGCTGGGCTGCCTCTCCGCCTTCACCCATCAACCTCTCCTCAACCCTGCTGTGCCGCATCCCGTTGGCTCTCCGTGATGGGGTCTCCGCCAAGCTGCAACAACTGCTGGAAGCTGGCATCATTGAACCGGTGGACGCGTCACCTTGGGTCTCAAACCTCGTGGTGGCTAAGAGGAAGTCGGGGGGCCTGCGTGTCTGCAACGATCTACGTGCAGTAAATAAGGCAGTGGTCCCTGATAAGTATCCACTGCCCACCTCAGAAGAACTCACTGCTCAGTTCTAAGGCTCTGAGGTGTTCTCCAAGCTCGACCTCAGACAGGGGTACTTACAGGTGCCCCTCCACCCCAGCAGCCGAAACCTCACAGCCTTTGTGACACATGCAGGAGTGTTTCGCTACACCAGGATGCCTTTCGGTCTCAGCTCCGCCCCTAGCTGCTTCCAGAAAATCATGGTCTCTGTGCTGGCTGGCATACTGGGCGTGGCCATTTATCTGGACGATATAGTGGTACACGGGCCCACCAGTGAAATCCACGACAAGCGCCTCAACATGGTCTTCGCAGCTCTGTCCAAGCACAAGCTAACTCTCAATGCTGAGAAATGTGTCCTCTCTGTGCCAGCCATCGAGTTCGTGGGGTTCCGGCTGTCAGCGAGCAGTGTAACTCTACTACAATCCAATGTGGACGCCATTCAGGCCATCCCTGAGCCCAGCTCGGCCGCCCAGGTCGCCTCCTTCCTGGGTATGACAAGTTACTACCTGAGGTTTCTTCCCCAGTACTCTGCGACCACAGCCCTCCTGCGCCAGCTGCTGCGTAAGGACGAGCCATGGGTGTGATCAAAGGCATGCAGTGACGCTGTGCATGATCTCAAGACTCAACTGATTTCACCACCAGTGTTGGCTTACTTCGACATCTCCAGCTCCACCTTTGTGACCTGTGACGCATCAGCCACAGCGATAGGGGCTGCGCTGTCTCAAACCCAGAATGGTGTGGAGAAGCCCATCGCCTTCGCCTCCCGTGCCCTCAACCTGACCGAGCAGCGGTACTCCGTGGGTGAGCGTGAGGCGTTAGCCTGTATCTGGGCTTGTGTAAGGTGGCACCTCTACCTCTATGGCCGCTCCTTCACCCTCAGGACAGATCGCCAGGCCCTGACAGCGCTGCTGTCCACATCTGGGACAGGCCACAAACTCCTGAGGTTGCACCGCTGGTCTGACCGCCTCCGCCAGTACAACTTCAGCCTGAAGTTCACCCCAGGCAGAGACAGTGTTGTCGCCAACCTGCTCTCTCGCTCTGTCTCCACCCCAGCTCCACAGACGGACACTGACTGTGTGGAAAAGGACATTGCCCAAATGCTACACACACCTCTTCAGGCCACTGTCTCTCTGCAGAAGCTGAGGGCAGCCTCCGAACAGGACCCTGTCCTCTCCCAGCTCCGCACCTACACTACCGTTCAAAAGTTTGGGATCACCCAAACAATTTTGTGTTTTCCATGAAAAGTCACACTTATTCACCACCATATGTTGTGAAATGAATAGAAAATAGAGTCAAGACATTGACAAGGTTAGAAATAATGATTTGTATTTGAAATAAGATTTTTTTACATCAAACTTTGCTTTCGTCAAAGAATCCTCCATTTGCAGCAATTACAGCATTGCAGACCTTTGGCATTCTAGCTGTTAATTTGTTGAGGTAATCTGGAGAAATTGCACCCCACGCTTCCAGAAGCAGCTCCCACAAGTTGGATTGGTTGGATGGGCACTTCATTGAGCAGATTGAGTTTCTGGAGCATCACATTTGTGGGGTCAATTAAACGCTCAAAATGGCCAGAAAAAGAGAACTTTCATCAGAAACTCGACAGTCTATTCTTGTTCTTAGAAATGAAGGCTATTCCATGCGAGAAATTGCTAAGAAATTGAAGATTTCCTACACCGGTGTGTACTACTCCCTTCAGAGGACAGCACAAACAGGCTCTAACCAGAGTAGAAAAAGAAGTGGGAGGCCGCGTTGCACAACTGAGCAAGAAGATAAGTACATTAGAGTCTCTAGTTTGAGAAACAGACGCCTCACAGGTCCCCAACTGGCATCTTCATTAAATAGTACCTGTTAGAGCCTGTTTGTGCTGTCCTCTGAAGGGAGTAGTACACACCGGTGTAGGAAATCTTCAATTTCTTAGCAATTTCTCGCATGGAATAGCCTTCATTTCTAAGAACAAGAATAGACTGTCGAGTTTCAGATGAAAGTTCTCTTTTTCTGGCCATTTTGAGCGTTTAATTGACCCCACAAATGTGATGCTCCAGAAACTCAATCTGCTCAAAGAAGTGCCCATCCAACCAATCCAACTTGTGGGAGCTGCTTCTGGAAGCGTGGGGTGCAATTTCTCCAGATTACCTCAACAAATTAACAGCTAGAATGCCAAAGGTCTGCAATGCTGTAATTGCTGCAAATGGAGGATTCTTTGACGAAAGCAAAGTTTGATGTAAAAAAAATCTTATTTCAAATACAAATCATTATTTCTAACCTTGTCAATGTCTTGACTCTATTTTCTATTCATTTCACAACATATGGTGGTGAATAAGTGTGACTTTTCATGGAAAACACGAAATTGTTTGGGTGATCCCAAACTTTTGAACGGTAGTGTACATCCAGAACAGCTGGCCTCACAAGGTCCCAGAGGAGCTGGCTGCGTTTGCCCGAGTCAGACAGGAGCTCTCCTGCTGGAACGACACCTGCGTGGCACGTGGGTTTTGCACAGTGGTCCCAGCTGCTCTCCATGCACGTGTTTTGAATATGGCGCATGAAGGCCACCTGGGCATTGTGAAACTGAAACAGCGCTGCCGAGACCTGGTGTGGTGGCCGGGGATAGACAGAGATATTGAGGCTCTGGTGAAGGACTGTTCTGCCTGCCTTGTGAGTGGCAAGACTGGCCACCAGGCTCCCCCACCCCTGCAACCTCTCGCCTGGCCCTCTCAGCCCTGGGAACACCTGCAGTTGGACATTTGTGGTGAGATCCATGGAGTTCCCCACCACCAACGCTTCATGGTGGTCGCCTACGATCTACACTCAAAATGGCCTGAACTCACCACTTCCGGCACTGTGACCTCACAGATCATCATCGACTTCCTGGACTCTCTTTTCTCTCGCTGGGGCCTCCCAAAGACCATCACCACTGACAACGGCCCTCAGCTGGTCTCTGCTGAGTTCACTGCTTATCTCGAAAGCAAGGGCATCCGTCATATACGCACTGCGCACTACCACCCCCAGGCCAATGGCGGCGTTGAACATTTTCACCAGTCACTGAAGAACGGCCTCAGAGCACACATGGCCCAAGGGTGCTCTTTCACGCAGGCCATCCGTCACACTCTGCTACACTATCGGGCCACACAGCACTCGACCACAGGCGTCTCCCCAGCCTCTCTCATGCTAGGCCGGGAACTGTGCATGCCCCTTGACAGGCTCCGCCCCTCCTCACCCCAGGCACCTCCCTCTGGGGTCAGAGCCTCAGTCACTCGTCAGCAGACGCGGATGAAGCAACGGTTTGACCAGTCAAAACGAACCAGGGTGCCAGACATCAATGTGTCAGACTGGGTCAGGGTCCGCAGGCCCCACAGGGACAATAAAACGGCTTCATACTGGTCCTGTCCTCTCCAAGTCACCCGTCAGCTGGGCCCAGCCACTTAACTCCTCAGCGATGGCACTCGGTGGCACTCCAGTCGTCTACGGAAGGTGTCAGCTCCGCCACACACAGCTGGTGACACAAAATTAGCCATTCCCTCGGCATGGTGAGACACCCCGGGGCTTCATGCAGCTCCTACACGGGCCCCAGACATTCCTGGGCCTCAGCTTCCCCTGCCTTCTCCCTCCCCACCTCGGCCTGCCCAGCCTCAGGCCGCCCCGCGACCTGTTCGCACACGTTTACGCCCTGGCCACCTAGAGGACTTTGTGTCAACCTTTCATGTTTGAAATCCTGCCGGGGGGGGGGGGAATGTTATGTCTGCACACATCGACAGTGCTGCATTTGATTTGGTGCTGTTCTATTGTGCTGGGATCGGTTGGTGATGCATGTGGGCTCTGGGTTGTTTGATCGGGTCTGCCTGTGATGCTCTGTCATTCTAAATAAAGAATGCAACGTAGCGGTTGTGTCGAGCGACAGCGCTGTGTCCTGACGTGATTTCTAAATACAATAGCCAGCATTATCAGCCCTCTCCCAGGGCTGTTGGGCAGCTGCTGAGGATGTGCTCGAGTGAACCTTTGCCAGGGCACAGAGGACATGATGGAGAATTAGTCTTGTCCCAGAGATGAGGATTTGCTGGGCTAGGTAGGACATCATACATGGCTTCTACCATGAACTTGATCTGCTGTGGTTCTGCCTGCCAGATATCTGACCAGGATATTTTCCTCTCCAGTGTACCCTCCCACCTTGTCCATGCTCCCTGCTGCTGCATTCCTACCATTCTTCTGGTCTTTTCCTCCTTGATACCTCCTCCAGGACTACATGGTGTCTGTCCTTGCCATGGACCTTATTATAGCGAGGCTGTGGGATGGCTCCCAGCTCTGCCTGTCCAGTAGCCACCATGCCCACCAAAGCCCTGTGTCTCAGCTGAGACTTTGTTATCTCCAGGCCTTCCTGGGCTCTCCACTTCCTGCCTGTCTGCACCATAATACCTGCTGATACCAGTCTAGAGTCCTTGGAGTACCAAAACTCCTCGTCAAGGCTGCTGATAGGGAGCTGGAGTTTGTTGCTCCTCCCATACAGTGCTGCACTGCTAAGGCTACGCAACAGACCCACTCATCCCTGGAGATACCAACTGATCTTCCTCTGCAAGGTCTTCACTGTCTACTGGGTTACCTCGTAAACGAGCAGAGGCCAGAGGACTTGAGGTTAGGTGCCATGTTGGTAAAGCCAAGCCTTGAACCTGCCAGGTAGGCCAGACTTGTCTACTGTGGTGAGCCAAGTCTCAAGATCCTTGATGGTTGCTTGGATTGCCACTGCGTCCCTAAGGCTACATTCAAGGACCTTGCCCAGACTCATGACTGATTTCTCGGTGATGGATGGGATTGCAATGCCATCTAAAAAGAAGCGAAACCGGTTCTCCACTTTCCCTTCTTCAACGTCATGGCTCTGGATTTGGCTAGTTTAAAACTCATCCTCGCCCAGAAGATGATTTTCTCCAGGCACTGGGGGATCTACCTAGCACCAGACGCACTGATGTGGTGACAGTGAGGTCATCTATAAAGGCTCTGATGGGGGAACTGCCAAATGCCAGACTTGGACAGAAGGCATCTGCAATCAGTTTCAGCGACCTTGACCACGGGTGATTCTTCAATTTTGGGCACATTTGGCTTTTGAAATTTTGAAAAAATAATCTTCTTTAAAATCAGTTTTTCTGTCTCAAAAGCGCTATTAAGTGGTCTGGAACAAATATCTTAGCGTAGCTTTGATCGCCCTACAAAATAAATTTGATATTTGATATTATACTGCCAGTAGTGTGATGGTAATGACAGTTTTCACTTTTTAGAGACAAAGTTGGCTAAGTCTAAGACTTGCTGAGCTAACTTGTTAGCTAGCATTCAATGTACAATAAATATATGTGAATACAGTGAAATTTCTTATTTCTGAACTAAAATACTCAGTAACTTGTTTGGTAATGACGCCTAATAAACATACTCTCAGATCAGGACATATAAATCTTCACATTACTTACATTTGTGGACATGAAAAATTCATGCTTCTGCCATGACTGGTCACGCGCCTCTGGCACTTCTTGACCACGTTGTTGTTGTTTGAAAAAACAAAATTGCTCTCTAAAATGCTGGGTGTGATGGTAATGACAGATGTATGAGGGACAGCGATATTTAACTATAAATAATGTGCAAATTGCACACATATAAACCATATGAATTTGAAATATGTCTTTTTAAATTATTTTGAGAAAATACAAAGTAACACTTTAATGCATTTAACCATTTTTATCACTTTATTATAGAGGGGAAGTTAAAAAGTCTGGTTTGGGGACAAGCCCAAAACAGTGAAATTCTGGCACATGTGAATTTTCAACACGCTGAAAAAGTATTAAATGTAATATTAAAATGTCATCATTGAGACACAAATCTTCTTTTTTTCACAGCTAACACAACCTAACTTTAACAAATACAATAAATGTTTTGTTTTGGTTTTTTTTCTTGAAAATCTACCCTGGCTGCATGGTGTTGGTCCAGGGTAGTCTCGATCAGCTTGTGTGGTATTGAGCCATATGCGCTGGCAAGTTCAAGCCAACATACAACTAAGTCACCCTTCCCTTCGTGCGCCTCCCTGATCTCCTGGGTGCCAACTCCGGTGTGTTCTATGCACCCTGGAACTCCAGGAATGCCACCTTTCTCTGCCGAAGTTTCAATGTAGGCATTCTTACGGAGGAAGTCTGTCATCGTTCTGCATAAGACACTGAAGATCTTCCCCTCCAAACTGAAAAGCGAGATGGATGTGAACTGTTCCAGCTTGTTTGCGTTCTCTTCCTTTGGTATCCAGACTCCCTCTGCTTGCCTCCATTGGGCCGCTACAGTCCCCCTGTGCCAAATAACCCGCAGAATCATCCAGAGGATACTGAGGAGCTCTGGGGAGCACTTGTACAGCTTATAGGTACTTCACTGGGTGCCGGAGCAGAGCTGACTCTGGCTGCAGTAACCAACTCTCTGGTGTTGAACACTACCATGGGCGGTGGTATGTCCAAAAGAGCTCTGAGGGGCCCTAGCTCTTGCTCTCTATCAGGATCATTCAGAGTGTTGTGCAGGAAGTGGTCTACCTCTTCCTTAGAGCAGACAAGACTATTGCTGTGCTTCTACCCCAGCAGCTGCCTTGTGAATCCAAATGGATCAGCTATAAACACAGTACGCTTCCTGGCTCTCTCCCTCCTCCGTCTTCTGTGCCATTCTGCTCTGCGCAGCGTCATGAGCTTCTTTCTGATGATGTAACGGAGCTCAGCCAGTGGTGATGTCTCCTCCTTGGTTGCTACCTTGAACTACCTTGTTGCCTTTTACAGCTGTTTTTCTGCCACTTTCCGGGATAATATCATCACCACAGTATTGTGCTCACCAAGAAAAAAATAATAATGTCAACCAGTCAAGATGAAACTTTACAATGTGTCAGACTACATCACGGTTTATAATGTTTGCAGGCAACATTTAAAACAAATCATCTCTGCCCTTTATTGTACCAAAAAAAAGCACAAGTTAGATTGTGAAAATTCACCTTTAACTTTGAATCTTGACACTTTGGCTTCAGAGTTTCACACATCTCCCACAATCCTCTTCTCATATTCAGAAAGAACTTCTCACCATGGGCTCATTCAAATTCAGAACTTGTCACTTTATTAGAGAGGATAAAGTAGAGCAGAAAATTAATGTTTAGCGGGCTTGACATGTCTACTGGATATATCACACTGTCCTTTACTACTGACCTGACTGTAAAGCCCACAGGGATTGTGCATTGTGATTTAGGGCTATTCAAATAAAATTTGACTTGAATGAATGTTGGTTCCTGGTGCCCTTCTGCCATGTGTGTCAGTATCTACGACCATACTGTGTCTGTTTTGATATGTCTCTGCTCCTATTGTCTCCATTTTTTTGTTTTTTTGTTTGGTGAGCAAAGTGATTCAGCTTGCAATTCTGATCTAACTTGACCTGGACTTGATTCTGGTCCACTCTATCAGTCAGCACATTTTTCATCAGTTTGCACTGGCTCTGCTCCTGCGTTGCCTCAGACCTCTGTTGGTTTAGTGAAATGTAATATTTCATTACGAATAGTGTCCGCTTAAGTCTTTCATCACCTTTGTCATCATGGCTCTGCAACGATGGTCTTATCCAATGGCTGATCTTTGGATCCCGTACAGCAGAGTAAAAAAAAAACCAAAAAAAACCCATGTTCCTGACATGTAGTTATTTACACATAACCCTCACATTTTGCATTAAAGTCATTTAGGTCAGTGGTTCCCAACAAGGGGGGGGGGGGGGGGTCCCGACCCCCACTAGGGGTCGCCAAACTCCACGGGGGCGGGGTCGCGAAGCCTTCTTGAGTTTAAGGGTGTAAGAATTTTTCTATATATAAAATACATACGTCTCAGCATTTAATTAATTTATCTAAAGAAGACAACCCATTTTAAGGGATATTTTAGAAGTTTATGTCTTTATTTATTTAGAAAAATAAGAAAGACATAAACTTGAAAAAAAAATCTCGCGAGGATAAGGGCGCGAGTAGATGTGAACATCAGCAGTATTCACTAAGCTAAACTAGCAGAGCAAGCCAGCTAAATTAGCTAGTACATAGTAAAAAAAAAAAGAGAAAAGAAAATGGGGTGGGGGGGGCTGATGAAAAAATTACCAAGCATCAGGGAAGAGAATGCTGACTTTCTCAAAAAGAAAAAAGAGGAATTACCAACACAGTTAAATTGAGTTTGGCTTCATAGAGGACAAAATTAGAACTGAATGTGTCATTTGCAGTGACAAAATGGCAAATAAAAGTGTGAAACCCTGCAAACTGCAGCGACACCAGACTACTAAACACCCTGAGACGGTGGGTCAACCCAGGGAGCCCCCCCCCCCCGCTTCTTTTTTGTGGTAATTGTATGTGGGTGGGGTGGGAGTGGGGGGGTCCTCAGTGTATACAATGGTAAAATAGGGGTCCCCTGAGAAAAAGGTTGGGAACCATTGATTTAGGTGACACTGCAACCCAGTACAATTTATGACACGTGCAAAAGTAGAATAGATCTTGGAGTTGGTGGCATTGCTCTTCATCCAGGTGAAGCGCAATGCCACCAACTAAAAGTGAGGCCTGCAGAGCTATGGCGATCACATATTCAATGTAACAAAATGTTTCTGTGACCCTGAAATGACCATGTACGGCAGAGAAGTAAAAAGAAATAAAATTGGAGTAGAAAAAGGTAGACAGCCAAAAACAAGCCTTGTGAAATACAGAAGATTGGGATCATTTGAACTTCAGTGACCTAACTGGAGAAATCCTCAGCAAAGGCCAGCCTGTTGATTCGGAAAGAGCAGGATTTGAATACACAGTATCAGACCATCAGCGTCACCGTTCCATTATTCCAGTAGCTAGCTTGGCTGCCACTGTTGGGTAATACCAGATGGGTGGGATAACCTTTTGCTTTGGGATGAGTTTTGCCAACAAATGATGTTAGTTGGTATATTGGAGGATTGCAGCAGGTTGAATATTGCAATAGATTTGATCATTTGGTTTACAGACAGACAGACAGACAGACAGACAGACAGACAGACAGACAGACAGACAGACAGACAGACAGACAGGAGGCAGGCAGGTATAATACACATGTAACCCTATTCTTCTACACACATACGTATAACTCATTCACACACACAACCCCCCACCCCACCCCACCCCAACCCCCACCCCACACACACACACACACTAGAACTGCAATATATAATATCAGACAAACTATGTCATGAATTTCCATGTTGCAGGAGCCTCCCTGGCTTGCACTCCTTCCTCGTTGTCAGGGGTCCTGATAAACTGCAGAATTCAGTATGAGCCTCAGATGTTAGAGAACAGTCATTTAACTTGACCACAACTGGTCCTGTGATGGTCTTGCAGCCTGTCCAGGGTGTCTCCTTGCCTGCCACCCAATGAGTGCTGGGATAGGCTCCAGCATCCGGCGATCCTGAGTAGGATAAGCGGTTTAGATAATGGACTACTGGTTTAACTATGGGTTAAACCAGTTGTTCCATTTACTGTAAACAGGTAAATGACATACCTGCAGTGTCCATTCCCCACAGTGAGGAGGTTCTGGGTTCAATCCCCCAAATAAATGGAAGACTCTAAATTTGCATCGGGTGTGGAAGTAAGAATATGTCTCTGTGTGTTCAGACTAGCAGACTTTCCAGAATATCATTCCGATTTATATCCAATACCTCCTTACAGACATTAGGTCTGTGGAGTTATTTTGTGTTCTGTAACTGAAACACGTGCAAATAAATATTTGCTCATGAGGTTAAAGGACCGCTAAGATGATTTTCAACCTTATCTTTATCTATACGAACTTGGGATATAGGACTTTTTGTGTTATACATGCGAGAGGTATGCGACACGGTTTTTCCTGTAAGTTCTTTGTGGCTTAGATTTGCTGTGTAGCATGCTAACATATTGCTATGTCATTTCATTTATGTAGGGGTTGAAGAGTACATGTCACCAATGACTGGAGGATTTTGATTCTTGTTATTTTAACTTTGTCAGAATAAATGGAGATTGCCTCCAAAGATATATAAAAAAAAAAACGAATTTGGGATACAGTGGGAAAAATGTCTGTAATTGTTCCCAATGTTCTCTGTGTATCTCCTCTTGAGACCCAGCAATTCATTTTTGTCCACTGTAGTGGACGTAGCGTTTTCGCTCATAGCTCTCATAATATATATGCCACTGTATTCAGTCTTGTTTCCCTTAAAGAGGACAACTGTGCCTTTCAAATGACATCACATGTGTGTGTGTGTGTGTGTGTGTGTGTGTGTGTGTGGGCGTGTCCACTACAGTGGACAGGTTGTAAAATTTAAACAAAATCAAGTTTTAACACATTTTTCTTTGCAATGAGTGTTTTACCACCCCAACACTTAATTTACAAATAGAAATTAAACAACATTATTTTTCCTGAGTCTTAGGAGGATCTTGGAAAAAATATTAAACACATTAGATAAATGAACTGCTTAATTTTACGTTGCTTTTTTAACAATGTCTTTATTGATTTTTAACTTTTACAAAGGAAAAAAACATGCCCCCCACACCCCCTCAAACACTCACTTGTTCTCTTTTAACATCTCCCTTGCATTTACAGCCAACATGAATATAAAATCAATCATACAATTCAATGGTACCTCGAACAAAATAAAGATATACATAGTCAAAAAAATTACATAATTGCAACAACATTTCAAAACATGCCCTCCATCCCCTTCTGGAATCTACCTTTATACCCTACATTCTTTAAGTACCCTGTCCTAAGTTTTCCTCCTGTAAGAAGAGCTCCCCTATATCTCAATTTTTTTTCTGAAAGACTCCTAACATAGTGGCTCTTATTATCATCACCTGATCATCTACTGCATAAGTTTATTTTTGTGTCAACCTTTCCCTGTTTATTTATTTTATTCCTTTTGTTCTCTCTCTCTCTCTCTCTCTCTCTCTCTCTTTGTTTTTGTATTATATTTAGACTATAATTATTTACGTTTTATGTTTTGACTCTCCCCTGGGTATATTGGGAGAAGGATGCTGAATATGGAGCTGCCAGGGAAGAGGAAAAGAGGGAGGCCAAAGAGGAGGTTTATGGATGTGGTGAGGGAGGACATGCAGGTGGCTGGTGTGACAGAGGAAGATGCAGAGGACAGGAAGAGATGGAAACGGATGATCCGCTGTGGCGACCCCTAACGGGAGCAGCCAAAACTACTAGTAGTCGTAGTAGTAGTAGATGTTTTGACTCGCCCCTGTACTGAAAATCTTGACTGTTTTGTTGCACATATATATGTTCGGGGGGTGGGGTGGGGGGTCTGTTCTTCTTCCGGTACCAGCGTCGTAAATTGACGCATCAGGGACGTAGTTGGTGACAATGAGGTGGCTGAGAAGCTCCTCTGGTTAAGGATTTTTAATATAACCTAAGTCAATTTACTTGTAGGATTTTAAGGATTAATTATAATGATAATGAGCAATAGAGATGTTATGGTTTAAAACATGTAGTTATGCACTGCGCACGTGTGCGCCTTGCTGGAGTCGACAGTCAGATTAAACTCCCCTCCAAAGTGGTCACGCTGACGACAGGGCTCACGTTCACTCTCTTTACAGGTGGAGTAGTAGGGTGAAACAACAAAGCCTTCGAAGACCAGTTTAAAGCCAAAGAAGCTGTAAAACGCCTACTGATGACGTCATTAAACCAGACAAGTTCACGAACGTGTTGCTGTGAATTACCAAACGCCAATAGATGGCGCCAAATGATACACTTTCACTAAAGAACACAGTTAACTGACAAAACTGTGCTGGCAACGGAACACTGACAAAGAGGTTCTGGGGACGAAAAAAAAAAGTCACACACCACTATGAAGTTGTGCACCTTTCCTTCGGCAATGTGTTTTAAGGACACAGTCTTCAGGACAGACACACAGACACACACAACCATCTTCTCTGGGATCCTGTTTACTGAGGTCGTCCATGTCCATGGTAAAATACGGTGTGTGTGTGTGTGTGTGTGTGAGAGAGAGAGAGAGAGAGAGAGAGAGAGAGAGAGAGAGAGAGAGAGAGAGAGAGAGAGAGAGAGAGAGAGAGAGAGAGAGAGAGTTAAAAAAAAGTGTAGGTGTTCAATAAAATTACCCCGAGTTAAAGTTAAAAGATATTATTTTGTTTTTATGCGCCGACGGCTTGGAATAGGCACCCCCAACAAATAAGAGAAGCAACATCCATGGATAGTTTTAAGAATCAACTCAAGACCAATTTTTATGCTCTTGCTTTTAATTAATTCCAGTTTATTTCTTTCACTCTTATTTTTTATCTTGTACTGTGGTTTTATTTCTTGCCCTATTTTATGTTTTTTGCCTAGGTCTGTGTTTTATTACTTTTAACTTATTTTATCTGTATTGTTGTTGAGTTTTATTGTTTCCCTTGATTTTAATGTAAACCACGTTGAGCTGCATTTTATGTATGAAAGGTGCTACACAAATAAAGTTTATTATTATTATTACAATGGCAGTTAAAAAGAAAACGTACTTTTCCAGCCCTATTTTAACTCTATGTGGCCATGAGGCTTCCTATGAAAGGACAAGGAAAGAAGTACAGTAAAATGAAACGTGAATCTGAATTAATTACGACCAAAGATTTTGACTCAGAAAATTAGATTTTGGCACCATGCTTTATTTTTCCTATCATTACCCGTTTTTATCCATGCACTTTCACCTTATGTAAAGCGCATTTAATAAATGCATTTTAATGCACGAAATGTGCCATACGCCACTTTATTTGTCGTTGTAGTTTCTTACAATGATTTAACCCATCCTATACGCCCATTTCACGCCGCGGCCATCTTGGATAAAAAAAAACCCCAAGTGGTGGGAATTTAGCCACGCCCCCTCTAACTCAATCGGAAATCAATACGCCCGTTTCACGCCGCGGCCATCTTGGATTTAAAAAAAAACAAGTGGTGGGAATTTAGCCACGCCCCCTTCTTACTCAATCGGAAATCAATGCAGCCGGGGCCAGCAGCAAACATGGTTTGGACTACCAACCTCGAGTACCTGCCGTCATTTACCACAATATGAAAACTAAGCCGGATCTTTTCTTTTTCGAGTACTTTCTGCCTCTCCTGTGCCAGTGAGGAGAGAGACACACACAGGGCTGTATTCAAAGAAGCTGTTTAATCACAATAAAATAAAAAATAAGATACATTTCATTTTTATACTGTACATTCAATATTTATACATTAGATTGTCCCATCTACAATATTTCCATTCTTTGTCCTTTAACTCTAACAAAACTGTTGGTTCATTTTAAACTAAAATATGTTCGGTCAACTGTCATTCTGTTGTAGCAATAAACTGGAACTCGCTACCAACTCAAATCATTAATTGTTTACTAAACTAAGATAGTGATTGCTCATCTCAAGGTGTGGGCTAAAAAATGGGACTGTACTGAAATGAAGTTAAATATGTTTCAATCTATCTAAGGTTTGTGTGCACTATTTTCTTGTCAGCTGAATTTAACAAAGGTTTAAAACAGTGGTCCCTGAAAATTTGTTAAGAGAGCACACACAGTCCACAGTTGGTTGACTGTTCCACTTAGTGAAAGGGGTATGACTCCATCAAAAATGTGGTACTCCTTTATGCGTCTTATTGACCGTTCGACGTGTATTCTCAAGCCAGCAATACTCTGTGTCTGTGAGCTCATCACAGCTAAACTGTCCACTTGGGCCTAAAAATGCAGGGATGACAAGTTTTACATCTATTTCATCGAGCAGGTCTTTGATAAGGAAGCCCTTATCGGCCATGACCTCATCACCTGACTCTAAGAGGTCCAGAACACCTGACCTCTTAGTTATCTCCTTATCAGAAATGCATCCTGTGTATAGATTACTTACCAGGCTAACTGACCCTGAGGGAGTGATCCCAATTAGGGATTTCAGTGTAGTGTTACTTTTATAATGGGAGTATGTCATGATGTTCAAAACCTTCGAACTAGCTGTCTCGATGCGGATCTCTGTGCAGTCTAGTATCACTCTTGTGTTTGGGTAGAATTCCCTGAATACTGGTGGCATTAGCTCGTCTACTGCTGCTCTACTTGGCCATATTGGGAGGGTCCCTAACATAAAGAGCAAATGGTTGGCCCACGTCGTACAGTTCCTGCTGACTGTGGCCGGCGACACATTGAATCGTGCAGATAAATCCAGAGCAAAAAAGCCCTGCCTCACACAGCACAAGAACAGGAAAAACGGATCAATCAGCGATAAATGCTCTGCATGGAAGCCAGACACAGAAATGTGTTCTAGGTTATGGCTGTTCCTTTGCATTTGAGTCCATCGCACCATGGACTCTGCAGTAGGCTGTAAAGCTATGTGCTTTGAGGGTGTGGTAATCCTTAAAACCAGTGTAAAACCTGATCAGATTGGGCGCACACTGGAAGCGTTCTAGACCAAAACGCTCACTTTTCAGCTTTTTATTTTCGTCCTCCAGGAAAGCGATGCGTTTCTTTACTGCGTCAAGCTGGTCTTCCACAGAAAGGGGCTTCACGTCGTAGTCATGATCAGGTAGAGTCGCCCAAACCTCACTGGACACACGAGGATATGTCATACATGTGGGAAGCAATATAAATCTACACATTTTCCTGTTATCAAGATGATGTGTCAGAACAGAGCTATCCACTATTGAAAGATTAGTGAATATATTGTAACGTGCATGTATAAGGAGACACGCTGGCCGCTGGCTGGCGGGTCTGACCCTTTAGTCGAGCGGTTAGCGATGTCTCCTGCGATGCGGGCGATACGGGTTCGCTTACCGGCCGCGGCAGTTCCTGTGGTTGCGTTGTCCCCCGAATTCGCTACTATATATATATATATATATATATATATATATATATATATATATATATATATATATATATGTAGCCCGTGGAATTAGATACCACACAGGACACAATTACTTCCGGGGTTCTTGTAGCTTTAATTTTATTGTTTGAACCTTCGAATGCAGATCGTTTTACTGAGTGCATACATTCCTGTGCCTTTCGAGCAAACAGCTCATAAATGTTCACAGATGTGGCAAGTTTAACAGAAAAGATTTTAAAAAGGGAAATAATAAATACAAAATACGGTGCAAAATACGGCAGTGGACTATGTACGTTAAACAGGGTTTAACAAAGACATGTGGAACTTCCTGAAGATCGCGCAACTTCTCACTCTGTCAGTTACCTTTAAACAGAATTAAAATGCATATAAAACCTTTACATCCCAAATACAATGGCATGGTGTGGCTTTATTCACGCCAACATTACCTTGTCATGCCTGCAATGGCGAACAGCGGTCGATGGCTCGCGCCCAAAATCACCGAACATCAACTCCAGTAGCGTCTAAATCAAACCATCTTGTCAAATTACCGACATACAATATTGTTTGGAATAATGTTACAGGTATATTTCACAAGATATTTACACCTACTTACTACACTCACAATCTGCCTCACAATTTAAATACATCAAATGACATTTTACATGGCTTGACAGTGTAACAATTACATATATTAACAGTTAAACTATACTAAATTTAAGTGGAAAATCTTTTAACATATTTAACAGATTTACCACCCGGCTACATACTCCCCTGCAAATATAGTCAACGTCCTCGGTGACTACGAAACATGAACTGACTCAAATACTCCCTGCAAGGCCTTTTCAAAGAGAGCAGCACCCAGGCTTGTCAAAACCTTAGAGACCATGTCTGTGCTGACTGAGACTGCATTACAGGCTGACTTTGGCAGATGAAATGGGTTTGAATGAGATCCAGCCATTTCCCGCTTGCTTTTCCTAATGGCAGGTTTAGGCTCATAGGTTCTATGTCCTGCTCCACCAGCATCCTCTGTTAGTGCGGGCCTGTCCCTGTTTTCAATAATGGGCAAGTCACTGTCGCTAACGTTTGGATGCACATCATTAACACATTCTGTTTCTGTGCCACAATTTCTCATATCTGAATAACCTTCCTCAGGTCCTTCACCGTCACTCTCATCTGTGGGTGCTGTCACAGGTAAACTAACACTTTCTGCTGCAAGAGGCAGGTTAGGTACTTGCACAAGCCGGCGAGGGATGACTTCCTCAACAATAACAAAATCAGCCTCAGGTGACTCAGGCTCATCCTCAGCTACAGGCTGTGTAGTGGTCTGTAACCTAGTTCTAGTTCTTGGTTTGGGAACTGGTTTCGCACAAGGTCGCAACTCTGACCTATGAACTCTTTTAATGGGACCTCCCTCAAAAGGTTCAACAGTGTGTGTGGTACCCTGGATGTCAACTACCTTGTAGACTGTTGAGGTCCATGTGTCCTGAATATTATGTCTACCTGGGGGTCTGTGACGTAGGAAAACCAACTGACCAATGTCCACAGGAGGACAATACACCTTCTCATTTTGCAGTGAGATCCTCTCAGCTGCCTTCTGCTCTGAGTACTCTCTGGCTCTCTCATGTGCCTGTCGGAGTCTCTCCAGATGAACAGACAACCAATCCTGTTTCCTGTCTGACACACACTCACGCCCTAATAAAGCATCTACTGGGAGATGTGGCTGTACCCCGAAAAGCAAATAATAAGGCGAGTACCCTGTGGTGGAATGAGGAGTGACATTATAGGCATATACTACTTCAGACAGATGCTCTGGCCAACGCTTTTTTTTCTCTGGTGGGAGTGTCCTTAACAAGTCATGGAGTGTGCGATTGTATCTTTCACACTGACCGTTTCCCTGTGGCCTGTAGGGAGTTGTCCGTGTCTTTTTAACCCCATAGAGTTTGCACAGCTCTGCTATAATTTCACTCTCGAAATTTCGACCTTGGTCTGAGTGCAGTCTCTCTGGGACCCCATATTTCATGAACCACTCCCTGAGCAAAACTTTAGCTGTAGTGTCAGCCTTCTGGTCTTTGGTAGCATACGCTTGTGTGAACTTTGTAAACACATCGGTCACAACAAGGACATTTTCACGGCCATCTGAAGCTGCCTCCAACACTGTAAAATCAACAGCCACCACTTCTAGAGGTCGGGAGGCCAGGAATGCCTGAACTGAAGCATGGATTTTTGGCTGAGGCATCTTGGTCAAAATGCACCGCTCGCAGTTTTTAACCCAGCTTTCCACATCCTCGCATAGCCCTACCCAAAAACACCTCCCTCTTAGCAAGTTTACAGTGCGCTCTATGCCCTGATGTCCCATGTTGTTATGTACATTTTCTAGAACTTGGTCCCTCAAACAACTAGGCACGAGTAACTGCCACACTTCTCCATGACGTGGGTCTGTGATAACCCTGTACAACAACCCTTCTCGTTGTTGTATGCATCTCCATTGTTTCAACAATCTTTTCACTTGACTAGACAGGGCTGCTCTCTCTCTGGGACATGGCCTCCTCCCCCGATCCCAAAATGCCCTAAACTCTTTTAGGGTGGGGTCACCGGCCTGAAAACCTACCAGCTCCTCTCTGGTATAACCTGGCAGTGTGGGGGTGTTGCCCTGTTTAGTACCTGTCTCACCAGACCTCGACTCCCCAGCACGGATCTGTCTCACTTTGTAACACTCCAGACCTCTAGAGACAAGACCAGGATCCAGAACTGTTCCTCGCTCAATCAGGTTACACACAGTGATACAGTCGTCAAAATCCGAGTCAGGGTCTGTTTCAGGCTCCCCTGCAAACTCCTGCCTAGAGAGAGCATCTGCGGCGGCATTACTGCAACCAGGACGGTACTTAACCTCGAAATCAAAAACAGACAGTTGCGCTACCCACCTCTGCTCTATAGCACCTAACTTGGCTGTCTTGAGGTGGCAGAGGGGATTGTTATCAGTCAGGACAACAAACTTTGAACCAAGCAAGTAACCCCTGAATTTTTCAGCAACTGCCCATTTTAAGGCAAGCAACTCCAACTTCATGCTACTATAATTTCGGTCATTCTTCTCAGCCTGGCGTAGTCTGCGGCTAGCATATGCTAGGACACGTCTGGTGTCACCTTGCTGCTGACACAATACAGCGCCTAATCCATGCTGACTAGCATCTGTCTCAACTACAAATGGTTGTGTGAAATCGGCAAAACCCAAAATGGGAGCAGAGGTACGTTTTTCCTTTAACTGCTCAAAGGAAGAGTCACACTCTGGTGTCCACATATTACAAAACTGGTGACCTACTTTCCCTGTTTTTTTCACACCTGAACATTTGTTGACTAGGTCATGCAGTGGCCCGGCAATCTGTGAGAAGCCTCGAATGAATCTCCTGTAGTAACTACAGAAACCCAAGAACGACTGCAGCTCTTTGGCAGTGGTTGGGACCTTCCAGTTCTTAACAGCAGAGACCTTGGAGGGGTCAGTTCCTATACCTTCTGCTGACACCTGATGACCCAAAAACTTTACTGACTGTTGTAGAAAAGCACACTTCTGCAACTTCACCTTAAGGCCCGTCTCTGCCAGTCTCTTAAACACAGTCTCAAGTCTCTCCAAATGCTGCTCAAATGTCTCTGAAAAAACCAAGATGTCATCTAGGTAGACCAGGAGTATCTGAAAAATGAGATCATTCATAGTAACTTGCATAAGTCTCTGAAATGTAGCTGGACCGTTACAAACACCAAAAGGCATTCTCACGTACTCATACAGACCAAACGGTGTAGTAAATGCAGTCTTAGTCCGATCTCTCTCATGCATAGCTACCTGGTGGTATCCGCTCGCCAGATCTATGGTCGAAAAGAACTTTGCCTCTCTCAGCGCATCAAAACTCTCATCAATTCTCGGGAGCGGGAATGCATCACGTCTTGTCTTTGAGTTGAGTTTCCTGTAATCGACACATAGCCTCAGACTACCATCTGCCTTTCTCACTAGTACTATGGGCGAAGCATAAGCACTAGAGCTTTCTTGAATGACCCCTTTTTTAAGCAGCTTGCCAATATGTTCCCTGACTTCACTGTACTGTGTGGGTGGGATTCGTCTGTATGGCTGTGTTACAGGTATGTCATCTGTCAGATGGATCTCATGTTGTACTTTGTCAGTGTGGCCTAGATCTTCATCTTCTGTTGCAAACACAAAAGAGTACTTCTCCAGTAACAAAGTCAGCTGTGCTTGCTGTTCTGGGCTACCACAAAAATTGAGCTTGCCGAGAATTTCCTGCACATCTGTCGGTGTTTCGGGGTGTTCACTGATACTCACTTGTTCAGTGTCTGCTGAGATTCTCTGGAACTGTACCTCACAAAGCTCATCACTTTTCACACAGTCTACCTGAGTCAAAACCCCTAGCCTAGTCCGTGGCCCTAGCCAGATATCTTCATCAGACATGTTCATGACTCGGACTGGAAAAATGTGATTGCCCGATGAAACCAAAGTAGGCACAACAACCAAACCTCCAGGAACGGGGACACCCACAGACTCCAGCAACAAAAAAGAACCATCCTCACTCACGGTCCTGAGTCCCCTAGCCATAACTGTAGCAGCAGATGAAGCAGGTATATGGACTACATCCTTACCAGCTACCCTAGCGAAAGAGAGTCTGTCTGTTGCATGTACTGCATGAAGATGATTAAAAGCCTCTCTCCAGTTTGAGTCAAACCTCTCCTGCAGTGTGGCGTCAAACTCAGTGTGTACTAGCTCTCTGCATTTTTTGACAATGTTCATCCCTATTAGACCTGGAACAGAGGAAGAGTGTTCAGAATCTTTAACTATCAGAAAACCTCGCTCTGGGATAGTCAGACCCATGGCTTCTACATCAAGCTCCACATAGCCCATATAGGGTATGTCTAATCCATTAGCTGCAGTGATCTTTAACCACTCAAATGCCGGGTGAATGTCTTCACCTTTCACTGACAGGTGTTCCCTGAAAAAACTCTCAGAAATTGTACTGACCTGGCTACCAGTGTCAAGTAAGCAGGACACTGTAACACCTCGTAGTTTCACCTCAACAGTTTTACATTCTCCGACTGCACGCTCTAAGATCCTGCTTCTGTCTGGAGTCTCTTTTGGTGAGCCAGCTTCCTCCCCTCGAGTTGTGTGGCTCATGACAACTGAGGGTGCGAGTTTTCCTGCACTACATAAGAACTAGGTGTTGCGTCCCCTTGACCCCCTCTGGCCTGTGAGCATTTTCTTGCAATGTGACCTATGCCTCTACACTTGAAACAGATAGGCTGACCATCTGGTGTGAACTTTGGCTGGGGTCTAGGTCGTGGCTTGGGCTCTAGGAATGTCTGTTGAGTGCTGCGCTTACTCAGTTCACCTACAGCAAAGGCTAGATCAGCGAGTGTTTTGCCTAACTCTGCTAGCTGTTTTTCTTGATGGGCTACTGCTCTCCGAACATCATTTAATGCAATACCTTGGTCATTGTTTGTTTTAATAATAGAGCACTGGGTTTCCGGAACCTCTGATGTAACTTGGTTGCTCTTTATGACCCTGGGACGATGAGACCTGCTGTCCTCCATCTCCCACAGGAGGGCCTCGTTCCTCACATCTAGAAGACTGCTCTCTGGTTTGTCCCTAACCATTTTCCTGAGTTCACGCCTGAGTGCTGCTTCTCTTAAACCCTCAATAAACCGGTCTCTGAGCACAGTTTTCTCATTAGGTATTACATCTGTGGACTGTTTCACTACAGAGCTCAAAATCTGGGATAGTGCATGGGAGTAGTCACGGAGGTCTTCTCCATCAGTTTGGTTACGGTTGTAAAAGGTCTGCAAAAGCTGTGTGGAACTGCGCTTTTCCCCAAATGCATTGCTCAGGTAAGAGTATAAATCACTGGGCCCCACTGACTGACCCCTCATGCATAGTCGCACCTCTTCCAATGCAGGGCCATGCAATAGAGATAGTATATAGTCACATTGTTCTTCTGTTGTTTGCTCTCTGTATCTTAAAACCCTTTCAACCTCTTCAATAAACTCTTCGACAGATCTCCTGTCTGTACCACACTCCCCACTAAATGCTTGGATCTGGCGTTCTCTTGGAAAGTAGATGTATGAACGTGTGGGTGCACTGTTATCACTTGCTCTCTGAGCCCTTGCTTCACCATTTAACCTGGTGAGCTCATCTCGCAGTCTGGCAAGCTCTAGCATGGTGGTCTGCATTTCTTTTGTAGCACCTTCACCTATACCCGTTATGCCACCTGAGGTGTGGCCATTATCATTACGTGAACTCCCTTCATCACCAGAATCACTAGACATAATGATATATTAATCTTTACTCAGTCCAGTATAAATGAGGATATTTAGTTCAAAACCTGGTTCAAGGATACTACAAGGACAGTCTTTAACTTGGAGCCTTGCTGAATCTTGGTCTTTGTAGCTGAAGTTAGCGCTGGAGTCCTCTGCGCTGGTACGGCTAAGTCGTGTGAAACAGGAAGCACCAGAACCTCTTAGAGGCCCTCACGTCGTCTCTCGCTGGTCACCACCTCCACAGCAGGATGGCTTCAGACTCAACACCAACGGACGTCACCAGCAATCTTCACCACTGCCGTCTTTTTTTTTAAGTAAAAATAAGCCACTCTGTTGCCAATTTAAAAAAAATGTTTTAGCTACGCCCCACTCCTGGTACCAAAATTATGTAGCCCGTGGAATTAGATACCACACAGGACACAATTACTTCCGGGGTTCTTGTAGCTTTAATTTTATTGTTTGAACCTTCGAATGCAGATCGTTTTACTGAGTGCATACATTCCTGTGCCTTTCGAGCAAACAGCTCATAAATGTTCACAGATGTGGCAAGTTTAACAGAAAAGATTTTAAAAAGGGAAATAATAAATACAAAATACGGTGCAAAATACGGCAGTGGACTATGTACGTTAAACAGGGTTTAACAAAGACATGTGGAACTTCCTGAAGATCGCGCAACTTCTCACTCTGTCAGTTACCTTTAAACAGAATTAAAATGCATATAAAACCTTTACATCCCAAATACAATGGCATGGTGTGGCTTTATTCACGCCAACATTACCTTGTCATGCCTGCAATGGCGAACAGCGGTCGATGGCTCGCGCCCAAAATCACCGAACATCAACTCCAGTAGCGTCTAAATCAAACCATCTTGTCAAATTACCGACATACAATATTGTTTGGAATAATGTTACAGGTATATTTCACAAGATATTTACACCTACTTACTACGGAGTCAGAGCACTGTCACACCGCAATCTTCAGGCGCTCCACACAAGAAAAAAAAGAAAGAATACCCAAGATGCACTTGGATAACTTGCACGGAGTTACAATAAAAGTCCGCCACTGCCACTTACTGGTCAAAACATGCAATGACAACCAAAACTATAAAAATACACTCACAATCTGCCTCACAATTTAAATACATCAAATGACATTTTACATGGCTTGACAGTGTAACAATTACATATATTAACAGTTAAACTATACTAAATTTAAGTGGAAAATCTTTTAACATATTTAACAGATTTACCACCCGGCTACATATATATTATACAATGCAGTAATCTACATGTTTGAAAAATTGTATTGTACTGACAGTAACAACTCACCTATCTCCCATATGTTCCCCTTCATGTTCGTCTTCATCTTCTTCCGCTATCAAGTCACCAATGCGACTACAAACAGGAGCAAACATTTTTCAACGTCAAACTTCTGTCTCCCTTCTAATGTTTTAGTCACAGTGAAACTGGTCACCCCAATATTATTTAACTGGCTGTACATGGTGCAACCTCTGCAGCTCAATGCATACAGTAACGTTAAATGTACATGCAACCTCTGCAGCTCAATGCATACAGTAGGCCTACATGTACATAATGTCTGTTGCAATAATAGCAGGAGGAGTAAACATTTAGCCATATGGCATCTTAATGTGTCAGTTGAATTTAGGATGGTACACAGCAGTAAGACATGTTGCTTCCAGCAGTGCTTTCAATGAAGTAAGAAGAGGGCGTGGCTAAGTTCCCACCGCTTCTTTTTTTTAAAATCCAAGATGGCCGCGGCGTGAAATGGGCGTATGGGGCTCCCATTCCACCAGCAGGCCTTACTGCTTCCAAGAGAGCGGGACAATGTATGGGTAGGTGCCGGCTACTGTGACCTGAAGAACCCGCCTGCAGCGCTAGTCAAGCATGAGCAGTCCACTTCACACATTCAACATCAAACAGCATTGAAAACTTTTGGAAATTGCACTCGGATCAACCTAGCTTTAAACGAGGCCAACAAGCAGCAAGTCTCCACACACGTTGCGAAGGTAAGGGAAAATTGTGAGATTCTGAAGGCCTCGATATGTGCTACTTGCTACTTAGGGAAACAGGAATTAGCCTTCAGGGGCCTGGCGGCCCGTCCACGGTGTCTCCCCACCTACCGCCCAATGACTGCTGGACCCTGAGAGCAGGATAAGCGGTTCAAGATAATGGATGGATGGATGGATGAATGGGAAACAAGAAAAGCACCGGTTCATCAAACCGGGGATAGTAACGCTCTTCGACAGAACTTTCAAGATGAGGAAAATGCAGCCCCTTTCTCCGTAAGAGTCGATGAAGACCACTGACACAACCAACAAAGCGCAGCTATCTGTTGTGTTGCAGTATGTCTGCCAAAATGGAGTTAAAAGAGACGTTTTTGGGATTTAGTGATGTAATGCTGTTTAAATACTTGGGGTCAATTGTCCAAAGTAACGGGGAGTGCAGAAGAGAGGTGGAGAAGAGAGTGCAGGCAGGGTGGAGTGGGTGGAGAAGAGTGTCAGGAGTGACTTGCGACAGAAGGGTTAAAGGGAAGTTTTACAAGATGGTTGTGAGACCAGCTATGTTGTATGGTTTGGAGACAGTGGCACTGACGAAAAGACAGGAGGCGGAACTGGAGGTGGCAGAGTTGAAGATGCTGAGATTGGGAGTGACGAAGAAGGACAGGATTAGGAATGAGTATATTAGAAGGACAGTTCAGGTTGGACGGTTTGGAGACAGAGCAAGAGAGGCAAGATTGAGATGGTTTGGACATGTGTGGAGGAGAGATGCTGGGTATATTGGGAGAAGGATGCTGAATATGGAGCTGCCAGGGAAGAGGAGAAGAGGAAGGCCAAAGAGGAGGTTTATGGATGTGGTGAGGGAGAACATGCAGGTGGCTGGTGTGACAGAGGAAGATGCAGAGGACAGGAAGAGATGGAAATGGATGATCCGTGTAACGGGGGCAGTCCTATGCTGTTCTTTGCTGGTCAGCCTGCTGCACGCCCGTCACTTCCATCATCAGCTCTGCGTTGTGTTCTATTTTCGGTGGGGTCCCAGATGTTGTGGGGGGCCCTCAGTCTCTCATCATCATCATCATCATCATGATCAAGGAAGGAGGGGGGACACACAGGACTCTATTTGGCTCACCTTGCCATTTATTTTGGTTTCAAACCCTTCGACAAACGTCCAGTCCTCCAGCGGGAGCGGTGTTTCTTACGGACGTGGGGGTCGATGTTCAACCACTGCCCGGACTTCACTCGTGTGCGTTAGAAGGAGAAACCGTCCACGGGACTCCGATGTAAGAAAGGATAAACAAGTATTTTATCCCACAGCTTGCAGTATCTTCTTACAGGGATACTCAAGGTTACGTTCTCCTCAACCAGCAAAACTGTCCTACGGTAAGAAACACGTGTGGCTCGGCTCGATTGCTGCTTGAGACTCCTCCCACAAAACAAAAATGGCCTCTCCCGCGTTCCCTCTTCCGTGTACCCACAAGACCTCTCTCTTAAAGCGACAGTACATGTATATGACGGTCGTTGGAAAACATACATAAAAGTAAATAATGACATAAAATAAAATGTAGTAAACACAAATAACAGCACACAGACAGGATTTGGTGATATTTCATACTCAAACAAAATAAAATAAAAACATTAATTTTAACCTGGTTACATTCACCCCTCCTGAAATTCACCAACATCCTGACAGCAGGATAAAAAGAGAAAGAGGAAAGGAAAAGTCCATCACTGACTACTGGCACAAGTGAAAAGAAGAACCTAGTCCTCCAGTCAACTTAGGAGCTACCTCGGTTACGAGGTTCAGAAAATAATGAGGTTGATCAAGTCTCAGTATTCCCCTAGATCAATGTGACGCCTGATACGCCACACCATGCGCTTGGCCCAAAACAACCCTGTCTGATAGACACCTAATAACTCACATTAAACTAGTTTGAATGACTCCAACCTCCATCAAAGTTCAAACCCTCACACTCCGTAGAAATGGCATCTGAGCCATAGATTCTATTAACCTGTTCACTGACCTCACCACCCTCCCTGTGCGTGTCCTAACCCGACCATCGCTCTCTACTTGTGTGCGTGAGACAGTGCGAGCTTCAACATCTGTATCGAGTGAGTGTGGTGCTTCTGTGTGCGAATCAGTGTGAGATATAACACCAACATCGAGTGAGTGTGATGCCTCTATGTGTGGTGCATGTGTGTTGTGTGGTGCGTGTGTGTCGGGTGGAGTCTGAGCAGTGGCCCCCACAGGACTGACTACCAGACTAGACGGAATGAACTCTTCCGCTTCTGCCCACTCAGGTCTAGGCGAGTCTCCAAGTGATGAGACTGCTAGCCCCACTGCATCCCCTGAGACCGTCAGGCCATCTGCACTGTCCTCCTCATCGGACTCTGCGCAGTCAAGCAACTGACTGGTTGTACTGGACTCCTCACCCTGATCTAACTCAGGAAGGGGCAAGAAGTTGACCTCCAACAAACGGTTCCTGTGCACCACTCTGGTGTGCATCCTGAATCTTGTAGACATGGATATTGGGGTTGACACCGACAACCGTGTACACTCCATTCTACCATTTGTCAGCCAACTTTCTCTTCCCTCGCTCACTCTGGTTCGCAACCAAAACACGATCCCCGACAGACAGGACAGTGCCCTTGGCGTGTCTGTTGTACTGTCGCGCCTGATGCTGCTGCTCAGCCGTGGAGTGCTTCTGAGCGATCTCCATTGCACTCCTTAGACAGGAAAGCAGAGACTGAGCATAAGAGTCATAGTCAACAACGTGAGGATCATGCAAAACCTGCCTGAACATAACATCCACCGGCAGTCTTGGGACACGCCCATACATCAGGAAGAAAGGTGCATAACCCGTGGTCTCGTGAACAGTGGCATTGTACGCGAGCGTGAGAGAATGGATCTGCTGAGGCCACTGTTGCTTCTGCTGAAGCGGAAGGGAACGGAGCATATTCCCCATCGTGCGATTAAAACGCTCTGTCCCGCCATTACCCATAGGATGGTAGGCCGTCGTGTGGGACTTCGCTACACCCGCCAACTTGAGAAGCTCTGCAATCAGGTTACCCTCAAAGTTTGTGCCCTGGTCAGAATGTATTCTCTCTGGAAACCCGTAAACACAGAATACATGATCCCAGAGTTTCTTGGCGACCTGCTTCGCTGTCTGATTAGTGCAGGGGAACGCGTGAGCAAGCTTAGTGAAGTGGTCAGTAACCACTAAGACATCGACTGACCGCTGCTTACTGTCCTCAGCGGACCAGAAATCTATACACACAAGCTGCATCGGTGCGGAAGTTTTAATGCTCTCCAGGGGCGCGCAAGCAGCTGGCTCTGGGGTCTTCCCAAACACACATCTCCGACAGCATCTGACATATGCTCTGATATCCCTCTCCATGTCAGGCCAATAAAAACGCTGCCTTGCAAGAGAGAGAGTACGGTCCTGGCCCTGATGACCAGCGTGATCGTGGATGCCAGACAGTGCCTTGTCTTTCAGACTCAGAGGTAAAACATACTGAGACCTCCTCTGCTTGGACACTGGGTCCTTTGTCACCCTGTACAAGACACCATCATTGACTTCCAACTTCTCCCACTGTTTCAACAGCCTGAGAACCTTCTGGTCAGCACCATGCCTCTCACGTCTCGATGGCCGCTTCCGAACAGCGACAAAGGGCAACACCTTGGAGATGCAGGGGTCCTGCTCCTGACTCAACCTGAGCTCCTCGGTGGATAACATTGGCAGTGTATCCTGACCACCCGACAGATGCTGAACGTGCTGGACCAAACTGAGTGCTGTGAATACTGATGCATCAGGCCAGTCACATTTGGCTTGACAAAAAGCCCTGACCTCAGCTGCATCACAAGCAAACCCAGATCGCGCACTACTCACTGTTTGGGACTGGCAACTGAGTCTGAAAACATCCTGCACAGAGTCCCCCTCAACCCCGTCGGCTTCCTGAACAAGGGCCGGGTAGGGCTCCCTAAGTAGCCTCTGACTGACGGGCTTGGAAAAAGGGTCGCGACTCAAGGCATCCGCCACCACATTTTTCTTCCCTGGCAGGTGTTTGAGATCGAAAGTGTAAGACGCCAACTTAGACACCCAGCGGATCTCACACGCGTCAAGCTTCGGCTTCGTTAGGAGATAAGTCAGCGGATTATTATCTGTCCAAACGGTGAAGCTTTGACCCTTCAGCCAGTGGCTGAACTTTTCACAAACACTCCACTTCAGCGCCATGAACTCCAGTCTATGAGCTGGATACTTCCGCTGTGAGGCACTGAGTGACTTGCTTGCAAAACCAACAGGTCTGGCCTTGGACTCTCCTCGGGGCACTTGAGACAGCACCGCGCCGAGTCCGTCCAAAGACGCATCGACCGACAAAAGGAAAGGCACCTCAAAGTCTGGATGGGCAAGCACCACACACTCCAGTAACATCGTCTTCAACAGATCAAATGCTTCCCCACATTCCACCGTCCAGTCTGCGGAGGTAAGCTTACGGAAGCTGCCATGGGGCTTCTTATCCTTAGCTGACCTCCCCCTCCTCTTTTGTCCAGCTGTAAGGGCGAACAGGGGCTTAGCCACGGAGGAGCAGTTCGGGAGGAAATGCTGGTAGTAAAATACCATACCAAGGAAAGATTTGATCCTACGAACAGAAGGCGTGCACCCATCACCTTCCATGAGATCCTGCACTGTCATGTTGGAGATGACCTCTACTTTGGAGGGATCGACAGACACACCTCCGCCATCAACCACGTGGCCCAAAAACCGCACCCGCTTCTGCAGCAGATGACACTTCTTCGGAGCCAGTTTCAAGTTGTTCTCCCTCAACCTCTGAAACACAGTGCGGAGCCTCGACAGAGCCTCAACCTCTGACGGCGCGAAGACAAGAAGATCATCAAGATAGCACAAAAGCTTCATGAAGTTCGGATCCCCAAAGATCCCAATCATCATTCTCATGAAGGCTGCAGGGCTATTACAAAGGCCCTGTGGCATGCGATTGTATTCATGCAACCCAAGGGGAGTCGTGAAAGCAGTGTACTTCTTGTCATCTTCATGCATTGGGATGTTGAAGAAGCCAGAGGTGAGGTCCATCGTACTAAAGAGGCAGTTACCACCCAGCGCGGCAAGACAGTCCGACTGGTGTGGCAAGGGATGAGAGTCTTTCAAGGTCCGAGCATTCAGCCATCTGAAATCAGTGCAGATCCGAAGCCCGCCATCCTTCTTCCATACCATAACCAGCGGTGAAGCGTATGCGCTCGAGGACTTCCGGATAATCCCTTTCTCCTCCATATCAGTGAGAACCTGTCTCAACTTCTGATAGTGGGCTGGGGGAACCCTCCTTTAGGGCAAGCGAAAGGGGCGCTCATCCACCAGATGGATGCGATGTGTGTATCCTGTGACCTCGCCACAGTCCAGAGAGTCCCTGGAGAAGATGTCATGGTACTCGGTGAGCAGCTGAGTGAGCTGGGACTTGCATGCCTCACTAACCTGACAGGAGCTGAGGTCAATGTCACTGAGTCCGAGCTCTGACAAACTCCTAGCCGGCTGGACAGGGGGACAGGCACTATCTGTGGCGTTGGACTCATGCCTCCCTGCAACTGATTGCAGTCCCTGGAAAACATTAAAGTCCTCAATCGCCAAGCATGGAAACACATCAGCCGACTTGCAGTTCCTTTTCAGCGTGATGGCTTTGTCAGATGGATTGACAACAGTCATGGGTACCCACCTATCACCCCAGAGCGGTGTGACAAGTCGACCTACGAGTGCACTGCGTGGCATGGCCTTGGAGTCTGTCGGCTCCACAACAACAGTGCTTCCAGCTGACATAGGCACCTTAGCAGGAAGTCTGCCCCAGACTAAGTGCTCGTGCCTCGGTAAGAGTGTCACGGCCTGGGTGAGCTTAACAGTACCTATCTTCTCAGGAACTGCACCACCCCTCCAGCGCTCTACATTCGTGAACATGGACAAGAACTGTTCAACGTCAGGACTAGACGGATGTTCCTGTCCGGACGCGATGTCCCAGTACTCAGTACCACTCTTGAGTACATGGGCCACATGTTTAATGACGTTTGTGCCGACTATCAGATCATCATGCTGACCGGGCACGACCAGAGTGGGTATGACAAAGGAAACACCATAAAGCTGCATGTTGAGGTCATAAAAACCATCAGGCCTAGTCTCCAGACCACCGCAGCCAATCAAGACAATGTTCTCTTCAGGCTGCTGCTTCTCAGGTAAAACACCCCCAGAGCGGAGCTTCTCTACTGCATTTTCACTGATACTGCATGACATAGAGCCAGTATCCAACATGCCATTAAGCTGCACACTCTGGTTGACAAGAACAGGAGCATAGAACAAGTCACTGAAAGCCTGAACCCTCTGTGTCGCCTGAATGACCATACGTGAACCCTGAGGTGCTTTGGCACACTTGTCTTCATACAAGTGAGCCAGGTCGGAGACATCAGTGAGGGATACATCTACTTTACCCACACCATCCCTCTCTAGGTGTGGGTTTAGTAGTTTAACGGACGAGACTGACGACCAGCTCTTCCACCAGGCTGAGAACGGAGCTGGTTGGGCGGCTGAGGGTGAGGACAGTCCCTCTTCCAATGACCAGGAGACAAACAGTTTATACATCGGTTCTCCCGGCTGCAGTGGGAAAATGTGGAGTGATCCGGAGACTTACAAATCCTGCACAACCTCTGTGGTGCGTCTGGCACCCGCCCTACGGCGTTAGCTGGCGGTTGAGTCAGCGTCGGTGTCCGGACTGCAGCGCTAACTGGAACCTGAGTCTGCATTGTGACCAAACGGTCTAGCAAGCTCACCAAACTCCTCATATAGTCATCACCGCCAGAGACAGGTGCGGGAGACGGTGCGGGAGATGGTGTAGGAGACCTTGCAAAAAATGGTATAGGAGATGACGCATGAGCCGGGACGGGAGATGGCACCACCGGCACGGTCGTGTTCAAGTCGGGAGCCATGTCGACTACAGGGACATGAACCTGTGAATGGAACCTACGCTCTACCGCGCCTGCTTCACGTTGTCCACCTGCAGCAACACGGGACTTCCTCTCCAGCATGTGCTCATCAAGCCTCTCCTGGATCTCGCTAGCAGACCATTTCCCTGCGGACTTGAACTTAAAAACATTGGCAAGAGACTGATCTGGACAGTGTTTGATAAACATCATGCTTACCTCGTGGCTTGGCTCTTCAATACTACGGCCCTGCCATTTCAAGCATTCGTCAGCCACCTCCACTGTCTTATTAAGCCTAATCCAATACTCCATAGCGTCCTCACCTGGCTTGGGCAGCGTACTGTAAAAGTCCGCCAGGGGCATGCTCGAGTATGTGAAGTCACTAAAGTGTTGCTTCAGTACATCAAAAATAATGTGGGGGTTCGCTATGTGGTCGACAGATGTGTTGCGCAGCTTTATCCTCACCACGTCCCTTGCTTTCCCCATAAGCTTAGCTAGAATCTCATGTGACTGCTCACTAACTGGAATGGCTCGCTTCCTCAAATACAAAGTCATAAGGCTCTCCCACTCATGAACTGTAAACTTATCAGAGCTATCGCCCCTGAAAATAGGAGGCTCCCTAGCGTCTGTCTGCATTACTACTCTAACACTAGGCACTGTCTCCGAACACTGTTCAGCAGACCTAGCACTGTCTGTGTGTGTGTTTCTAAGCATTTGTGTTTCCTGCAGCTTAGCAGTGATTGACTCTCCTATCTTCTCTGCTAACTGAGTAATGAGCATTGCTAACTCACCCACTGGCTGCTCGCTGTTACCTAGCACAGCCCCTTCGCTGATACCTGGCCTGGCCCGTTCTACGTAGCGTGTGGAGGTGAACTGAGGAGTGCCAAATGTGGTCGGGTCTCTAGGTCCTGGTGCTCTGGTGTCTGGTTCCCCGCCCTCTAAGAGCTGCCCGAAACTCCTACCTACACCTAGCCGTAAACCCCCACCCACATCTAACTGGTACCCCCTCTCCATAGCACACTGGCGATCCAAAAGATCCTGATCAGCAATGTTACCCCCACCTACGTACGAACCACCCTCTGCCATGTTCCTACCTCTAACACTCAGATAAAATAAAAAATAAAATAAAAAAGTGAAAAGCTCAATTCATTTAAATAATTGAATCTAGAAATCACTAAGCGATTGAAACAATCACACACAATCAACAAATTCACCAATAGATTAATCACATATGCACATATCCAGTAGTTTACATCAATAGATTATTCACACGAGTCCTTCAATCACATCAACATTAACCTTTTTTCCTTTTTTTTTCGTGTGTTTTTCTTCCTTCAGTATATACAAATGTCCTGTTCACAAGCCCAGTCCATGGTAACCACAGCTATGACTGTCCAGTGTCCACACAGCTCAACTCCAGTCCACTGTAACATGAGCGTACAGTCTATAGAAATACCTGAGGACGTCTGGGGCTTGATGACGACAGCAGCCTCCCGCGGCGAGCAACTGATGTCACTCTCAGGATCCAGGAGGGTCACGGCACCAATGTAACGGGGGCAGTCCTATTCTGTTCTTTGCTGGTCAGCCTGCTGCACGCCCGTCACTTCCATCATCAGCTCTGCGTTGTGTTCTATTTTCGGTGGGGTCCCAGATGTTGTGGGGGGCCCTCAGTCTCTCATCATCATCATGATCAAGGAAGGAGGGGGGACACACAGGACTCTATTTGGCTCACCTTGCCATTTATTTTGGTTTCAAACCCTTCGACAAACGTCCAGTCCTCCAGCGGGAGCGGTGTTTCCTACGGACGTGGGGGGTCGATGTTCAACCACTGCCCGGACTTCACTCGTGTGCGTTAGAAGGAGAAACCGTCCACGGGACTCCGATGTAAGAAAGGATAAACAAGTATTTTATCCCACAGCTTGCAGTATCTTCTTACAGGGATACTCAAGGTTACGTTCTCCTCAACCAGCAAAACTGTCCTACGGTAAGAAACACGTGTGGCTCGGCTCGATTGCTGCTTGAGACTCCTCCCACAAAACAAAAATGGCCTCTCCCGCGTTCCCTCTTCCGTGTACCCACAAGACCTCTCTCTTAAAGCGACAGTACATGTATATGACGGTCGTTGGAAAACATACATAAAAGTAAATAATGACATAAAATAAAATGTAGTAAACACAAATAACAGCACACAGACAGGATTTGGTGATATTTCATACTCAAACAAAATAAAATAAAAACATTAATTTTAACCTGGTTACATCCGCTGTGGCGCCCCCTAACAGGAGCAGCTGAAAGTAGTAGTAGTAGTAGTAGTAGTAGTGACATAATGCTGTGTAATGTAATGATATGAGGCAATGGTGTTACTTAGTTATTTCACAGCTATCAAAAACCATATAAAACAAGAAAAAGGTACTTCATATATTCTTTGACAATATTTTTGTTTAGGTTTTCATTTGGAATGTAGTTCAGCCAGGGGGGGCAATATTCTAGAATTCTGTGGCATTTGGAAGAATGAAGAAGGATCAGATTGTTATAAAACATTAGAGAGCACAAAAGGATGAAATTTGGATTTGTGACTGCCCACTGCCCACCCAGCAACTGACCTCACCGCACATCACTGCTTTAGTCTACGCTATACAAACCCCAGGGGACACTGCAGAATAGCTGAATGTAGGTCAGGCGTGCTTTTTGCTCAAACGATGCACCTGTGTGCCTTCCTTTACTTTGCTAAACATTAACTGGAATGAGTGATTAAACTATACTTCAGCTGTTTGAGTTCAAAACATGTTTTGCTGCTAAAATGAGCACCAACTGCTGACTAGTTCAATCTAAAGAGGTCTACTTTATTTCCTAAGGATGTGGTACTTCCTAGCATTAGATGACAATGATGAGACATTGATATTTACTTGTGATTTTTGAAGCACTGTTTAAATGTGACTGTAATGAATGAAAGGTCACGTGTTTAACTTGACCTACTCACGGATGTACGTGCAGTGCGTGTGACGTATACAGGAAGTTAGAAGCGCATGTTATGAAGGTTGTATGTCGGATGAACGCTAGTAAAAGCTACACAGAGTTAAGAACCTACGAAGTCGGCTCTTTCTTGAATTATTCTTATGTCAGTAAGACAAGGCGTCTACGGACATTACATGGTGTCAGAATAGTCTGTGTATCGGAACACGAGCGGTCATGCCGAAGTTTAATGAATTCAAGTTTGACTGCCCCGTTGAATGGCCGGAGTGGAGACAACGGTTTTCGCGCTTCAGGCTCGCGACAAAGCTGGATAAAGACGACGGGGAGATTCAAGTGAGTTCGCTGATTTATGCAATGGGCAGCGAGGCTGAAAAGATATTCAGCTCGTTTGACTTCGCGGCGGAGGGTGATAAAGTGGACTATGATATCGTTCTGAAAAAGTTCGACGGCTACTTTATTCCCCGCCGTAACATCATACATGAGAGGGCGTGCTTCTATCAACGTAGCCAGCAGCCAGGAGAGACAGCGGAGATGTACATCCGGACATTGTATGAGCTGTCTGAACACTGTGAGTTTGGGGACAAGAGGGATGAACATATCAGAGATCGTCTGGTAGTGGGCATAAAAGATAAGGTGCTCTCCCGTCAGTTCCAGCTCACAGCGGACCTTACTCTGGTGAAAGTCATTGAACAAGTGCGCCAGGCGGAGGCAATAACAAAGCAGCTCAGCCTCCAAGCTAACCAACCAGAGGCCCTGCTGGCTAACGTCAATGTTGTCCGATGGCGGGACGAACGCCAAAACAAAAAGGGCGGACAGCGTCATGGTGGCGGCAGTCCGGCAACCAACAAAGTAGATGAATGCGGGAGGTGCGGCAAGACGCAGCACACCGATGAGCGGAAGTGTCCTGCAACGAACAGTAAGTGCAACAAGTGTCATAAAAAGGGACATTGGGAGCGTGTATGTCACTCTAAAGCGGTGAGAGAAGTCACTGAAGAGGTTAAACAGCTGTACTTTCTGGGAGAAGTTGGCAAAGAGAGCAGTCAGGAAGATTGGACTGTTAGTTTAACAATAAGTGATGTACCAATAACCTTTAAAATTGACACGGGGGCTGACGCTACTGTTATCAACCAAGGGACATTTAAAAAGCTGAAGCCAAACATAAAACTGGGACCTCCTGACACATGCTTCATAAGCCCAGGTGGAAACATCAGCTGCATAGGACAGTTTCAAGCCACAACCAACTACAAGGAGAAACAATACTCCTTTCCAGTGTATGTGATCAAGGGGAGAGGCAGCTGTCTGCTGAGTCGTCTAGAGGCAGTGGAGATGGGTCTAGTGAAGCGGATGAATGAGGTCAGTGGAGTTTTCGGTTCAAGTGGACTGCTGAAAACAGACCCAGTGAAGATAGCTCTGGTGGAGGGTGCCCAGCCATACGCGGTGCATACAGCCAGACGGATACCGCTGCCACTTGTACCACTGGTTAAGAAAGAACTGCAGCGCATGGAAAATGAGGGCATTATTGAAAAAGTGACTCAGCCCACAGAATGGTGCGCCGCTATGGTGCCGGTGCTGAAACCGAACAAGAAAGAGGTTCGCTGCTGCGCTGACCTCAGGAGGCTGAATCGAGCGGTGAAACGTGAGAAATACGTGCTGCCCACTATGGAGGAAATAATGCCAAGGCTCGCAGGGTCAAAGTTCTTCACAACGTTGGATGCAGCAAGTGGGTTTTACCAGATCCCCTTGCATGAAGACAGCAGGGGGCTCACCACTTTCATCACCCCATTTGGGAGGTATGCTTTCTGCCGCCTTCCATTTGGTATAACGAGTGCTCCAGAGATTTTCCAGAGAAAGATGGCGGAAACTCTGACCGGGCTAGAGGGCACAGAGGTGTACATGGATGACATCCTTATACATGGAGAGACTGAGGAAATCCATGACCGGCGCCTAGCAGAGGCGCTGGGGGTCATTGAAACAGCAGGTCTCAAACTGAACCAAGCGAAATGCAAGTTCAAACAGAAACAAGTCCGCTTCCTTGGTCATATCATCAACGAGGCAGGCATCAGACCTGACCCGGACAAAGTGGCCGGAATAGAGAACTTTCCTCAGCCCCAGAACGTGACGGAACTCAAGAGGTTCCTCGGGATGGTGAACTATTTGGCAAAATACGTCCCAGAGCTGTCCACTGTAGGTCAGCCGCTTTATGGACTGCTTAAAGCAACGACAGAGTGGCTGTGGGGACCTGCACAGAACACAGCATTCCAAGACCTTAAAGCAGCACTCGCCACCGCCCCGGTACTCACCTTTTATGACGTCACTAAGGCTACGGTGGTGTCAGCAGATGCCAGCAGCTACGGGCTGGGAGGCGTTCTGCTCCAGCAGCACGGGGAACACTGGAAGCCCGTGGCCTACTGCTCCCGACGGCTGAGTGACGCAGAGACAAGGTACGCACAGATCGAGAAAGAGTGCTTAGCCAGCGTCTGGGCATGTGAAAGGTTCGAGAAGTACCTGTTTGGGCTTGACAATTTCAGACTTGTCACCGATCATAAACCACTAGTGCCTCTCATGAACAGCAAAGACTTGGATAATGTGCCCATTAGGTGCCAGAGACTGTTAATGAGGCTGATGCGTTTCAATGCAGTGGCTGAATACGCACCAGGCAAAACTTTAGCTGTGGCTGATGCACTCTCCAGAGGCCCAGAGCAGTGCTACGGAGATGGTGCTTCTCATGATGATGTTGCAGCGCACATTGATGCCATCGTGTGCCAGGTGCCTGCCACACCTCAAAGGATGCAGGAGATAAAACAGAGCACGGATGGGGACCTGCAGCTCCAGACAGTGTTGGGCTTCATCAGACACGGCTGGCCTGAGTATGTCGATACAGTGCCGGAGACAGTCAGAGACTTTTATCAGGTGAGAGGGGAGTTATCTGCGGTAGATGGTTTAGTCATCAGAGGCAGTCGTATCGTCATTCCCACAGAGATGAGGGAGGTGATCTTAGACAGAATACACGACGGGCACCAGGGGATAGTTAAGTGCAGAGAGAGAGCTAGCCAGTCAGTGTGGTGGCCCAAAATGACAGAGCACATTACAACAAAGATACAGCAATGTCAATTCTGCAGAGAACACAAGAACACACAGAGAAAAGAGCCTTTAATGTCAAGTGAGCTCCCATCCAGACCATGGCAGAAAGTTGGCATAGACCTGTGTGAGTACAAAAAGCAAAACTACTTGATAGTGTCTGACTATTATTCCAGGTTTTTGGAGATCCTAAATCTACCAACAACTACTAGCAGTCAGGTTGTAGCTAGGCTGAAGGCTACATTTGCACGTTTTGGTATCCCTGAAATTGTAGTTAGTGATAATGGGCCACAGCTAGTTTCAGAAGAGATGAGGAGGTTCAGTGAGGATTATGATTTCATCCATGTGACTTCAAGCCCACACTACCCCCAGAGTAATGGACAGGCAGAGAGGGCTGTTCAGATAGCCAAAAGCATATTAAGGCAGGAAGACCCTCTCCTCGCCCTGTTGACATACAGAGCTACACCCTCTTCTTCCACTGGAGCCAGTCCAGCGGAATTGCTCATGGGTAGGAGACTCAGAACCACCTTACCCACATTGCAGCATAACCTGAAACCGGCCTGGCCTAAAGAGGAACTGATCAAAACCGCTGACGCTGCAGCCAAATCGAGGCAGGCTTTCTACTACAACCGCAGGAACGGCGTGCGGACACTGCGCCCACTGAACTCGGGTGACGCAGTACTCACCAAACTTGATGGACAGAAAACATGGACAATGCCAGCAGTTGTTCACAGTCAGAGCTCCACTCCCAGATCCTACATAGTGGAGACAGCTCAAGGTGAACATTACAGAAGGAACAGGCGCCACCTGTTGGCTACACCCAAAACACTCACCTCTGTCAGCAGGGATCCTGACCATGTCACTCCAGGGGAGAGTGGAAACACGGATGAGTCCCGAGCAGCAGAAATGCCAACTTCCACACCATATGTTACTCGCTCTGGCAGGGTGAGCAAGCCAGCAATCCGGCTGGATTTGTGAGGCGTATGGACTTGTGTACTATGGGAGATTTTTAATTTTTTGTGAAAAGGGGGGTGATATACAGGTTATAATTGTTGGCAGTAAATGTTCAGAGAAATGTTTAGAAAATAATCTTAGAGGGGGAGATGTAATGAATGAAAGGTCACGTGTTTAACTTGACCTACTCACGGATGTACGTGCAGTGCGTGTGACGTATACAGGAAGTTAGAAGCGCATGTTATGAAGGTTGTATGTCGGATGAACGCTAGTAAAAGCTACACAGAGTTAAGAACCTACGAAGTCGGCTCTTTCTTGAATTATTCTTATGTCAGTAAGACAAGGCGTCTACGGACATTACAGTGACCATGTGGTGGACACGTATTGGGGACAGAATTCAACCCAGGAACTAAGGGTTAAGTCATGGTTGCCCTGGCAGGTTAACGCAGGGTTAAGTTATGGTTGTCCAGCCAGTTTTCTGGGTCTTCTTGCCGCCTCCGCTCAGTCGAGCTGTGGTTTTGTTGTCTCTCTGATTTACCGTGGATTAAAGAAAGTTGCCTACACGGCTAAAGTGTGAACCTACGGTCTTCTCCGTTCCTTCGGCTCTACACTGGTGACCCCGACGTCGGTTTTCGGATAAGTTTTCTGAAACCACACACATTATGGCTACGAACGCCGTTGCAATTAAACTGCCGGAGTTTTGGGAGTCTTCCGCGGCTACGTGGTTCACACAGGCTGAGGCACAGTTCGCGCTCAGAGACATAACAGCAGACGAGACCAGGTACTACTACGTAGTGGCAGCGCTGGGGTGCGCTACGGCTTCCAGGATAAGCGTTTTCATAACCAACCCACCGGCCGATGGTAAATACGCCGCACTTAAACATCTCCTCCTTGAAACTTTTGAACTGTCAACAACGGAGAGAGCACGTCGCCTCTTCGCAATTCAGAGCTTGGGAGATGGCAAACCATCGGAGCTAATGAGCAGGATGTTAAACCTACTGGGTCAAGAAAAGCCATGTTTCCTGTTTATGGAGCTGTTTCTGCGCAACATGCCGCCCCACGTCCAGACTGCGCTCGCTAACTCCACCATCACTAATCCCCGTGAGCTGGCAAAGGAGGCTGACCGATTCTTCGTCGCTACACAACGTTCCTCCCATGCCGGGGTGCTGGCTCCTACCTTCACTGGCCCCCCGCCGACATCGCGGGCGTGGCCCGACGGTGGCGCCACAGCATCAGACCGCTACAAGCCCTCTGGACTCTGTATGTACCACGCGCGATTTGGTGCGAAAGCTAAACGGTGCCGTTCCCCCTGCAACTACAGGCCGACGGGAAACGAGAGGGCCAACACTCAGTAGTGGCCATGAGTGTTGGCGATACGAGCAGGCTACTCTTCATCCTCGACACCATCTCCGGTCGGCGATTTCTTTGTGACACGGGCGCACAGAGAAGCGTGCTCCCTGCTACTGACGTCGACATCATGGGCGGGGAGCGGGGCCCCCAGTTGGCGACGGCTGACGGCAGCCCTATCCACACCCACGGCGTGCGGTCTGTAGAACTGTGTTTTGGTGGACAACGTTTCACGTGGGAGTTCGTCATGGCCAATGTAACGCTTCCCCTCCTCGGAGCTGATTTTTTTGTGCGCTTACGGTTTGCTAGTGGACATTCAGAACAGCCGTCTGGTCGATGCCTTAACCTTCTCCTCCTTCGCATGTACGCGGAGGGAAGCGGCCTATGCAGGTCTAGCCAACTCTCTCTCAGAGGCAGACAAGTTCAACCGCCTCCTCGCTGAGTTCCCTGGCCTCACCCAGCCTACCTTCTCTGCACCCACTGCTAAGCATGGGGTGGAGCATCACATTGCTACGAAGGGGCCCCCGGTCTATGCCAGAGCCAGGCGTCTCGACCCCGCCAAACTCGCCATTGCCAAGTCTGAGTTCGAGCACCTGGAACGCATGGGGATCATCCGCCGCTCTGACAGCCCGTGGGCGTCCTCACTCCACATCGTCGCTAAGCCTGATGGAGGTTGGCGCCCATGCGGGGACTACCGCCGACTAAATGACGCAACCACGCCCGACCGCTATCCTGTCCCGCATATCCAGGACTTTTCTGCAAACCTGTCTGGCAAACGCGTCTTCTCAAAAGTCGACCTGGTCCGTGGTTATCATCAAGTTCCCGTGCACCCCTCGGACATCCCCAAGACAGCGGTGACTACCCCATTCGGCCTATTTGAATTCCTACGAATGCCATTTGGACTCAAAAACGCGGCCCAGTCCTTTCAGCGGCTGATGGATTCAGTGCTCCGTGGCCTTCCTTTCATCTTCGTCTATTTGGACAACATACTCATCGCCAGCGCCTCCGAGGAAGAACACCTGTCCCATCTTCACGCCCTCTTCACACGCCTCAGCCAGCATGGGCTGATCGTCAACCCGGCGAAGTGCCGGTTCGGGCTGACGGCCATTGATTTCCTCGGGCACCGCATCACTGGGGACGGGGCAGTCCCCCTGCCCTCAAAGGTGGAAGCGGTGGCGGCCTTTCCGCGCCCCCAAACAGCTCGTGCGCTCAGGGAGTTCATCGGGATGGTGATATTCTACCACCGCTTCATTCCCCGAGCCGCCTTTATCATCCGGCCACTGTACGAGGCGCTGAAAGGCATGTCCCCCAACCAGGCGGTCGACTGGACAGCAGAGCGGGACCGTGCGTTCACCGAGACTAAAGCTGCGCTCTCCCAGGCTACCCTGCTAGCGCATCCTTCACCTACAGCGCCTATTTCCATAACCACGGATGCATCGGACTATGCTGTTGGTGCGGTTCACGAACAGTGGGTGGGGGGGGCTTGGCAGCCTTTGGCCTTTTTCAGTCGCCAGCTTACACCCCGAGAGCGCAAGTATAGTACTTTTGACAGGGAACTCCTCGGTCTCTGGCTCGCCGTCCGGCATTTCCGTTTCCTGCTAGAGGGCCGCGAGTTTACTGCGTACGTGGACCACAAGCCCCTCACGTTTGCCATGTCCAAGACGGCCGAGCCATGGTCCGCTCGCCAGCAGCGACAACTCTCCTACATTTCGGAATTCACTACCGACATCCAGCACGTCGCTGGTAAGTCTAACCAGGTAGCTGACTGCCTCTCTAGGGCAGTGATTGGAGCGGTCCACCTAGGCCTGGACTATGCACAGATGGCCGCTGACCAGGCCACGGACCCGAGCATCCTCCGTCTCCGGACCTCCGACACGGGGCTCCGCCTGCAGGACGTTCCTTTCAGCGACACAGGTGTCACCCTGCTGTGTGACGTCTCCACAGGACAGCCCAGGCCCATCGTCCCGCACAGCTGGAGACGCCCCGTATTTGAAGCTGTGCACGGCCTCTCTCATCCAGGCGGTAAGCCATCCGTGCGCCTGACCTCTGCTAAGTTTGTGTGGGAGGGACTTAAGAGAGATGTGAAAGCGTGGGCCGACTCGTGTGTTGCCTGTCAGCGGGCTAAGATACACCGCCACATTAAGGCGCCCCTGGAACGCTTCGCAGTGCCGGAGAGACGATTTGACCATGTCCACGTCGACCTGGTTGGTCCCCTACCCCCCTCCCATGGGTTCACCTACCTCTTCACTGTGGTGGACAGGACTACGCGCTGGCCTGAAGCTGTTCCCCTGGCATCCACGACGTCTGCTGATGTGGCCCGGGCTTTTATTGGGTCGTGGGTCTCACGTTTCGGTACGCCTTCCGACCTTTCATCTGACCGCGGGCCACAGTTTACCTCAGAGCTATGGAATGCTGTGGGTGAGGCTCTGGGCGTCAAGCTTCATCGCACTACCGCCTACCACCCTCAGGCGAACGGCCTATGTGAGTGCTTCCACCAGTCCATGAAGGCTGCGCTTCGGGCTACTCTCAAGGACTGCAACTGGGTCGACAAGCTCCCATGGGTCATGCTGGGCCTGCGGACCGCCCCGAAGGAAGACCTACAAGCCTCCTCTGCGGAGCTGGTGTACGGCACGCCGCTGCGAGTCCCAGGCGATTTCATGCCCAACGCAACGCGTCCCTGGTCAGCTGTGGAGCAACGAGACTCCTTGCTGGACGGGGTCAGAGCTTTCACACCCGTCCCTACCGCCCAACACGGCACTCCGGTGTCCCAGGTGCCCCCAGGTCCGCAGTCAGCGGACTACGTGTTCATCTGTCACGACGCACACCGCCCCCCTCTGCAACCCCCTTATGACGGCCCCTTCCGTGTCCTGGAACGGGGAACTAAGCACCTGGTGGTGGATTTTGGGGGCACGGCCGAGCATGTTTCAGTGGACCGAGTTAAACCCGCACACCTGGACTTGACGCAGCCGTTGGAGTTAATCCAACTTCCTCGTCGCGGTCGTCCCCCGGCTCCGCCTCCTCCCCCCGTGGAGGCCCGCGCTGCCTCTTCTGCTCCTCAGGCCGACCTCCACAGGCCCGCGTCAATGCCTCCCAGAGACACTCCGGCCCCTGTTACCCGGAGCCGCCGCGGACGGCCTGTCGTCCCCCTGCGCCTGCCTGACTTCGATTACTAGGGCGAATTCTGGGGGGGCTCATGTGGTGGACACGTATTGGGGACAGAATTCAACCCAGGAACTAAGGGTTAAGTCATGGTTGCCCTGGCAGGTTAACGCAGGGTTAAGTTATGGTTGTCCAGCCAGTTTTCTGGGTCTTCTTGCCGCCTCCGCTCAGTCGAGCTGTGGTTTTGTTGTCTCTCTGATTTACCGTGGATTAAAGAAAGTTGCCTACACGGCTAAAGTGTGAACCTACGGTCTTCTCCGTTCCTTCGGCTCTACAACCACTGTTTAAAGCTGAGCCGGAAGGCAAAGCTCTCAATTTACCAGTCAGTCTTCGTTCCACCCCTCACCTATGGTCATGAGTGTGAGATCGCGGATACAAGCGGCTGAAATTAGTCTCCTCCGTAGGGTGTCTTGGCTCAGCCTTAGAGATGGAGTGAGGAGCTCGGACATCTGGAGGGAGCTCGGAGTAGAGCCGCTGCTCCTTCGCGTCGAAAGGAGCCAGTTGAGGTGGTTCGGGCATCTGATCAGGATGCCTCCTGGGCGCCTTCCTTTGTAGGTTTACCGGGCACGGCCAACTGGGAGGAAATCCCGGAGTAGACCCAGAACTCGCTGGAGGGACTACATGTCCAGTCTGGCCTGGGAACGCCTTGGGATCCCCCAGGAGGAGCTGGAGGGCGTTGCTGGGGAGAGGGACGTCTGGAGTGCCCTGCTTAGCTTGCTGCCACTGCGACCCGACCCAGGAGAAGCGGTTGAAGATGAACGAATGAATGGATGAATGAATGAATGGATGAACGAATGATGGATGGATGGATGAGCGAATGAATGAATGAATGAATGAATGAATGAATGAATGAATTCAGGTAGGTTTTAAAATGGCTCTTATTCTTGCACAGACAGGGAATACTGGCAACCAACAAAATTTCTAAAAAGTTATGGAAAATGTGCTCATTCTTTGAGCCTCGTCGGGACGCCATCAGCTGTCAATTGTGTTATATTTAATTTCTTTACTTGACTGTTAAAATTGACAGTTGGTGATAAGGTTTTTGTGTGTGTGTGTGTGGAGTTTTCGAAAGTCTAAATTCGTACATTGACACCTTTTTTTGTGTCTGTATGTGTGTGAATGTAAAGTGATTGAAAAGCCTTCTGGAACTGAAGTGTGATTTTAGCATACACAAACAATTTGAATTGACTTGAGCCGTTGAACTGGTCTCCCACTGTGGTCGGTGGATATGAAAGCTATTTTCCTGTCCAGGAGGTACGTTGTCTTTTTAACCGGCAGACTTAAAAGAATGTGTTGGTAATGAAAATTAGATCTCGTAGATGATCGATTGTACATTTTGAGTAATTCCCTGTCAATGTTTTACGAAACTGGGAGAAGAAAAAAAAACAACAACCCTCTGATGACGTCAGCACCTGTCACGGAAGTTAGCGCTGCAGATGGTGGCTACCCCGTCAGTACGGTAGGAAGAAGATGTTGGTTTCTGGAGACCAAATTCAATTGATCGACCGTCAGCATCTTTAAATTGACCAAGGCACTGCATAGTTTTCTTTGTAATTTTGTCAGAGAATATCATTTTAGTCCCGAAACAAGGCTGTGTGAGTCCGACGGAGGGTGCTGGACAAAATGTCCCTCTTCCAGTCAGCACTTGATTTCCTAGCCGGGCCCGGTTCGTCCGGAGCGGCCAGCCGGGACCAGAACGACTTCGTTGGACAAGTCGTGGAGCTCGGCGACATGAAACTGAGAATTAGAAGGGTCATCGCAGAAGGTGAGTTGGGGAATGGCTGTGATCAACGTTGAATACCCTTCAGTTTTGTGGGGCTCAGCCGGCTAATTATAGCTAACTAGCCTTAGCTCTCCATAGCTAGCCTCTCGCATTGTGATATTTCTGTTGGGTGGCAATGGAGCTAACCACAGTAGTCAGCAGAAAGCTAGCCGCGAGTCACCGTATCAACGACAGTTCACGAATTTGCTATTTCGCAATCTTTTGTCCAGCAAGTGCAAAGGAAAGTTATGAAGCATTCATTGGGTTGTAAACACAGGAAGCTGATGCAATTCAGGCTATAGAAGCTTGCCAAAGCAGATCTACATCAGCTCTCTATTAGAGCTGGATCTTCCAGTCTTTTTTATGACCCGTGATCCATATCTAGATACATAATGCATGTCCGTAGGCCAGGTATTAATTTATTCAACTCTTCCAACACGCCCTTTTCACATGTCCAAATAACACCTTGCTAGTTTGCTTACCAGCAAGGGTTGTAAGAATCAGGATAGAGACTCTGTCAAAGGGAGTTGATTGAAGAGTTAGCCCCCACAGAATGTCAGTGATGACATCACAACAACAACAACAACATCTTGATTCTAAACCTTGCTTACTAAGGCAGGCTGACCAGAACAGTTTTTATTTACAGATACGGTCACGGGGGTAGTTGCAGGGCTAGTCCGAACCTGACACGTGAGAAGGTTACTGGTTGGATGCCGTCCCTCCTCTCTTGTTGTTGTCTTTCTGTCATCCTCATATGTCTGTGGCTGGAGCTGCCTTCCAAAATAAATGTTGATCACCTACTGCCATGACAAAAACAAGTGCCGCAAAACTGTTGCAATGTGTGTGTCTGACGTGTGAGTCTTCTGAGCCCATTTCTTTTAAAACCTGGTGATTCTTAGTTACCGAGGTTAAACGTAGATGTCCTCTTAAAATAAACATCTATGAGAAAATCTGTGTTCTCTTTGGTCAAACTGCGCCTAAGCCAAAAGCATCATGAGCAGCAAAAGCAGCCAGCTGTCATTCATTTTCAGTGCGCGCTAGTGATAAGGAGCAGCCAACGCTCTGGCAGCAGCAAGATGCCAGCACCCAGAGCATAGATTTGAAGTTGAACTAAAATTAACATTGTGCATATTAGCAAATTTGTACTGAAGCAGCAACCGATAGCAGGCAAGGATTTCTTTCTGCTATAACATCTGTACTACAAACTTGATAGGCTATTGAGCACAACCCAAATATAATGCCTGCAGTAGAGGCTAAAAGATCTGCCCCCCGGCAACGACGCCTAGAGAGGAATTTCCTGTCAGACATATCATAGATTTGTATTTAGTGAATACAACAATACAAGGTCTGGGTTACCAATGACCACCACCGGTACTGTTGGCCGGCAGGGTGCCGGCCGACTGATGCGGTGTGGAGATCTGATTTATAATCCGCATATTTGATTTGGCAGAGGTTTTACACCGCATGCCCTTCGTGATGCAACTCTCCCCATTTATCCGGGCTCGGGACCGGCACTAAGATTGCACTGGCTTGTGCATCCCCAGATGCTGGGTTACAGTACACTATACATATTATAGACAGTACACTATACACATTACTACCTATAGACTGTACAGTGTACATATTATTACATATAGACATTACGCTATACATATTACTACATATAGCCAGTACAGTAAACATATTACTACATATAGACAGTACCAGCCCTGTGATGGCCTGGTGGCCTGTCCAGGGTGTCTTCCTGCCTGCTGCCCAGTGACTGCAGGGATAGGCTCCAGCATCCCCATGACCCTGAAAGCAGGATAAGTGGTTCGGATAATGGATGGATGGATGGAAGAATACAAGGAATACAAGTCTCTTTTGACCACCTGCCCAACCCCCAACCCACTAAAAATAAAAATTATTAAAATTATTGATGTAATACAAACTTGGGCTATAAGAGACTGGTAATTGTAGATGAATAAGAGTGGTCTTTTTTTTACTACTTTATTAATCCCAGTGGGGCAATTCTTCCTCAGCATTTAACCCATCCTAGCTGTGTAGCAAGGAGTAGTGGGCAGCCGCCATGCAGTGCCCGGTGACCAACTCCAGTTTGTCACAGGAGTACTAACCCTAACATGCATGTCTTTGATGGTGGGGGAAACCGGAGCACCCGGAGAAAACCCACCGCCGACACGGGGAGAGCATGCAAACTCCACACAGAGGACGACCTGGGATGACCCCCAAGGTTGGACAACCCCGGGGTTCGAACCCAGGACCTCCTTGCTGCGAGGCGACAATGCTAACCACTGGGCCACCGTGCCATATTACTAAAATAACTAAGTTTTCGCACAGCCTTGGTTTCAAGACAGTTCAATGGGGCAATTGTTTAAGCCTCCGAAAACAATGACATATCTTGTTTTCAAAAACAGGATGCTCACAGCACACTAAAGCATGCTTTGATATGTTTGATGTAAAAGAAATACCCTCAAACAATGCTTTATATCAAGTTAAAGAGCCCGTATTATGCCTTTGGGGTTTTATCCCTTTCCTCTGCTGTGTTATATAGTTGGGAGATGCTTGTAAATTGTCTGCAGTGTTATAAAGCCCAAAGTCCACGCCTAAGGGAGTCATTCTTTCTGACAGAAAACAACGCTCCTGAACTGCCTGAAGTGCCTCATTTGTAGACCAGCTTTTTCTTTGTTTACTTATCTACGTCACTATGTAGGACAATTTCCTAATGCCCACCTACTGGCTAGTTTGGCCCACCCTCAAACAGAGCTAGGTAGATTGGAGGTGGGGAGCCTCAAAGCTTGGTAGAGCGGAAGCCGGTGTTGTGCAAAGGTATTTATCCCCTAATAGGAAGTGTACCCCTGGCCGCCCCAAGGGTCGTAGCATCTAAAGTAGAGATCATCAAAAATATTTTTTTTTAAAAATTGCCAAATCGAATGGTACCAGAGTTGAAGCAATCTGACCCCTAATTTTGATGCTACAACTCTCAGAGCGGCCACGGGTACTTCCTATCAGAGGGTAACTTAAGACGGTGGTAGCGTCCAGTGTAGGTGCTACTTTGCTTCACACTTATTTCACGTGTATTGCTAGATTCAGCAGGAGACGCTGAACGTTTTGGTGTATGGTATGTGTATGTCCATCCATCTATCCATTATCCAAGCCACTTATCCTGCTCTCAGGGTCATGGGGATGCTGGAGCCCATCCCAGCAGTCATTGAGCAACAGGCAAGGAGAAACCCTAGACAGGCCACCAGTCCGTCACTGCGCCGAATATGTGTATGTTCGGTTTGGTAAATAACGAAAAACGAGCTTAGGTTTCTGCCAGGGGCACGCTTCTATCAGGGGATATGTAGAGTTTGGTTAGTGTATATCGCTATGTGGAGAAGATGCTGGTTTCTTGGGTGTGAAAATGTTTTGTTGTTTATTTTATTTCAATTTTTGTTGCATAATTTTATTTTACACATGCCCATATTTTCTTATTTGTTAGAGGCTACCAATTGTCTTTGCAAGATACTTATCTATCAGACACAGTTTTAATAATAGTAACAATAACAATGCATCAAAACACCCTATAGGTGAACAAGGCAGATAATCACCAGTTCCGTTAATTTTACAATGAACATTTATCTTCATTATAGTTCTATGACATTTGAACAAACCATCTCTCTACATTGAAATAAAAGCCTCTTGTCTATGAGACCGGTCTCTTGACAGCGCTCCAGCCAGGTCACAGCGGGGTCTGTGGGCGTGACTGGCCAGCTGGTTGCCAGTTTGTGGAGCTTCTTAACTCTGAAATCTTTTGGAGCAAATATGCGGTTCGCCACCAGTTTTCGTAAATCTGCCAATATTCGATATCTACACAGTTGATGTCTCGCCCCAAAAACCCTCAGAAGTGAATTTAATGATGAAATAGCAGGGGAAATTGTAAAAAACTTAGCCTTAGTTTCTCCCCACACACTAAACGGTTGGCCAATCATAACAGAGTGGGCTTGGTACAGTGAAGAGTTATCATCATCATCATCATCATCATCATCATCATCATCATCATCATCATCATCATCATCATCGGTTCCGTAACCTTTTTTAAGGTCGTAGGAGCACAACTGATGCCTCAACTGGTTGAGTCATCCTTGTGTTTCAGTAGGGGGAGTACCTGGTGGTCCCTATCTCGCTCTCCAGGTATGGATGGCCGTTGGTTCACAGAGGAACTCATCAGCCCTTTGACGGGTTTTGTTTTTAGTCTTGCTGGGTGTCCACACACCCTCCTCACCACAACCCAAGGGTTGAAGTGGGGGTGCCGGTTTAATCGCCGAAAACCTGACAGTTGTAGTTTAACGTCGTACCCCGCACTGCCAGTGAAGTGTGTGTGTGTGTGGGGGGGGGGGGGCAAGAGGTGCTGCACATACAGCCTGTACACCTGTAACTGGATGCTCTTTGACCATAAAAACATTCAAATATTTGTAAATAAGCACAAAAATGAATATATTAAACTGGGAAATAGTATAATGTGGGCTCTTTAAAATAACTTTATTTCAATGATGTCAAGGTTGGGGAAAAAAAGTGATGCTGTCCTTTAATCAATTATGAATGGTATTGTTTTCTCAGACAAATTAATGAAGATGAAAAATTGTCAAAGTGGGAATCCAAATAGGCCCTGTGATGGCCTGATGGCCTGTCCAGGGTGTCTCCCTGCCTGTCGCCCAATGACTGCTGGGATAGGTTCCAGCATCCCCATGACCCTGAGAGCAGGATAAGCGGTTTGGATAATGGATGGATGGAATCCAAATAGGCTGGTTCTGTAATGTCAGTTTGTGGAAAAACTGAAATAACAACCGACCTTATGCTGTGAAGTTTTGGCTGTGGCTCTTCAAGTTTTCTACGCCACCAGCCACTAGGGCAGGCACAAACCATTGTTTCAAAGATAGTTTCACATTATAAAGAAGTGATCTGCATGGTAAGTTAGTGCACGTGTCTGGTCAGTTTTAAAACCACCTATCACTGTGGCTGTTGGATAAAAACTTAATGTTATGCTGTAGGTACCATCACGACACCACTTAGAGCTCAGTTTCACAAACCACTACGCGGCACTGTGGCCCAGTGGTTAGCGCTGTCACCTCACAGCAAGAAGGTCCCTGGGTTTGAACCCCGAGGTCGTCCAACCTTGGGGGTCATCCCAGGTCGTCCTCTGTGTGGAGTTTACATGTTCTCCCTGTGTCTGCGGTGGGTTTTCTCTGGTTGCTCCGGTTTCCCCCACCATCATAAAGACATGCATGTTAGGGTTAATAATCCTGTCTGTGCCCCTGACCGAGGCATGGCAAGATGAACTGGAGTTAGTCCCCGGGCACTGCACTAGTGGTCGCCCACTGCTCCTATCTACACAGCTAGGATGGGTTAAATGCAGAAAAAGAATTGCCCCACCGGGATTAATAAACGTAGTAAAAAAAAAAAAAAAGAGCCACAGTAAGATTTTGAGTTTTTCATGCAACTTTTCAGTGTTTTTTGTGGTGTCTTTTTTGAGTCACATCTGTGATGGCCAGGAAGGGGCCATTACAGGTCCAGTGGGGGGGGGCATTGATGCCAAGTATAAATGGAGCATAGGGATGCTCCTGTAGTGCCTAGTTGTTATGCTCCATATCTCATAACTGATCCTCTGGCTCCCACAGTAATCTGGATATTTCTGTTGGTCAAAATGGAGTAGCCAAGAGGTTAAAGTTGAGGATTTGTGACCATAAGGTCGCCAGTTCAAAGTCCAAGAAAACTCTCATGGAAAATCAGACCAGACTAAGTGATGGTGGATGTGAAACATTCCCGCTACCCCTCATTTGCTGTCATTTAGGAGCCCTTTAGCAAGCAGCTTTATTCCCCGTTGCTCATCTGTAGCTGTTGACTGGCGAACATCAGAGGCTGTGGCAGTACGGGGTAGACTCCTGGTGTTACCGTGTCACCATTTTAAACTGAGTAACTGCGAGGCGATCTTGTGCCTCAGTCAGACCAAAAAGCTTGAAAGATGAGACTCTTCAGTGTCTTTGTCCACGTCGGCACCAAGTAGGAAAGAGCCGAGGCCTGGTAATTGATTTACCGATCACCATGGTAACCTTGCCCCGCTTTGGACTGTGGGCTTGGTGGCCCGTAGACACATAGCAGAACACTGACACGTAACTAAACTGAAAATTCCTACAGTTCAGTAAGTTCCATACCCTACCAGCCACCCTCTCTCTAGCTTTATGTTCCCAGCAGTCTACAAAAAGTCTCTCTAGCTTTATGTTACCAGCAGTCTACAAAAAGTCTCTCTAGCTTTATGTTACCAGCAGTCTACAAAAAGTCTCTCTAGCTTTATGTTGCCAGCAGTCTACCAAAAGTCTCTCTAGCTTCATGTTGCCAGCAGTCTACCAAAAGTCTCTCTAGCTTTATGTTACCAGCAGTCTACGAAACGTTTCTCTAGCTTTATGTTACCAGCAGTCTACAAAAAGTCTCTCTAGCTTTATGTTGCCAGCAGTCTACAAAAAGTCTCTCTAGCATTATGTTGCCAGCAGTCTACCAAAAGTGGTTGACTGACAGGTCAAAGTGGGTCCTGGGGTGGTATTGAACTCAATGAATGCTTGATCATTCTGTTCTTTCAACAGCTGTTGCAAGCGAGACTGGTCGTGTTCTTGACAGTTAAGCTTTTCTTTGGTGTTGTGCACCTCTGGGAATATGCAAAAAATTCTACAAAGGCTCACAATATAATATAAAATACTAGGTGCTGGACAGACGAACATATGAAGAAACGGAAAAATAGAGTCTGCATGCTAGATAATGCTTCCCTGAACATTTAATGGTATACCACAAGTGACGTTTTGAGCATTTAAACTGAAGTAGTCTGAAGATTGAAGCTAAGTCTGAAGAAAAGCTAAAATTATCTATTATGCAGACTCTATTTTTCCAGGAATATCAGACATTGTCTAATTATCATTGTTTGATTAGGTAGTTGGTTTTAAAATGCTGAATTCATTAACATTTTTTTCTTTCATTTTTTTAACTCCATTTTCACCCCAATTGTATCCAGCCAATTACCCCACTCTTCCGAGCTGTCCCGATCTCTGCTCCACCCCCTTTGCTGATCCGGGGAGGGCTGCAGACTACCACATGCCTCCTCCGATACATGTGGAGTCGCCAGCCATTTCTTGTCACCTGACAGTGAAGAGTTTCGCCAGGGGGACGTAGCGCGTGGGAGGATCACGCTATCCCCCTCCCCCCCATGAACAGGCGCCCCGACTGACCAGAGGCACTAGTGCAGCGACCAGGACACATACCCACATCTAGCTTCCCACCTGAAGACAAGGCCAATTGTGTCTGTAGGGACACCCGACCAAGCCGGAGGTAACACGGGGATTCGAACTGCCGATCCCCATATTGGTAGGCAACGGAATAGACCGCCACACCACCCGGACGCCCGTCATTAACATTCTTGACAGCATCTTGTCATGGAGATGACTGAATACTTAATCGAAACATGAATGCTAGATGTTGTGACTTGCTGTTAAGTGTCAAGACTAAAGCATAAAGTAACCTTTACTCACCAGCCACAAGTTAAGATTTACCAGTGTTTACCTGGAGGCGGGCCTATTGCGCACTCCAACACACACATACACAGATTCAAAGAGCAACAAGCACATGCAGTGAGAAACATGCATGCACCTGCTGCTTTAAACTTCCCACCTTCCTAGCAGTCAGGTTCTCTTCTTACTAACTGGTTCATAGAATGGACTCGGTGTACAAACGCAGCCATTGTAGAGGCCTTACATTCTATTGCAATGGTTCTCAGTCTGGTCCCCTGGCACCGCTTGTACAACCGGTTTTGTATGCTACCAGGTAGTTAATTACATTCCCAGTGGTACCCAGGGGTGAATTAACTGAGAATTTTCTGTTATTTGCTGAAGCGTTGATGGATAATCCCAAATGCCATCTCTCGTTTGATAGAATCAACCTAAGGAATCGTCTTTGTTGTCTTTTTGAGAAAACTTATATTCCTGTCAGTTAGTAAATTTATATTCCTATCAGTTAGTGCGGTACAATCCATGATTTTAGCATTTTTGTTTCTGACTGCCATTTCATTTAGCACGGTCGCCTCACAGCAAGAAGGTCCTGGGTTTGAGCCCTCCAACCTTGGGGGGGGTGGTCATCCCGGGTCATCCTCTGTGTGGAATTTGCATGTCTGCGTGGGTTTCCTCTGGGTGCTCCGTTTTTCTTCCACAGTCCAAAGATGTGTAGGTCAGGCGAATCGGCCATACTAAATTATCCCTAGGTGTGTACGTGTTGGCCCTGTGATGGTCTGGCGGCCTGTCCAGGGTGTCTCCCCGCCTGCTGCCAAATGACTGCTGGGATAGGCTCCAGCATCCCGCGACCCCAATTGGGATAAGCAGCTTGGATAATGGATGGATGGATAAATGTACCATTCAGAAAAGGTATAGCCTCCTTGTAACCATCTTTGCTAAAGTAGTGTCAGAAATTATCTTACCATCTGTATAAGGAAGTTGTACAGACCCAAGTTATTTTTCCATCTGTTCATGGAATGCTACTTGCATTTTAACAACCACATTGGTACATGTAAGGTCACAGTATGAATGAATTGCCTCTTTTTTTTAATCTTTCTATAACTTTTAACTTTTTGTTTAGCACAGCCCTGGTAAGGCCTATTGTGGTGTTGGCACTGAGCATTATAAGCCACACATACACGAATGCAATGCAAAATAAAATAATGATAAACGTGTGGAGTTTGCATGTTTAACTCTGGGTTTCCTCCGGGTGCTCCAGTTTCCTCCCACAGTCCAAAGACATGTAGGTCAGGTGAATCGGCCATACTAAATTGTCCCTAAGTGTGAATGTGTCGACCTTGTGATGGCCTGGCAGCCTGTCCAGGGTGTCTCCCTGCCTGCTGCCAAATGACTGCTGGGATAGGCTCCAGTATCCCCGCCACCCTGAGTAGTATAAGCGGTTTGGATAATGGATGGATGGATGGATGAAAACATATGACAGATAAATATTGACTGACGGAATTTTTACAACCCTGCCCATCACAGTGACAGAACGTGATTAATCATGGCGAAACTCCTGGTTGTTCCATGTGTGAAATCTCCCTGAGTGGAGGCGTATAACAGTTGAATGTAACGAACTACCTTACTCTATTCCGTTGCCTACCAACACGGGAATTGCCAGTTCGATTCCCCCTGTTACCTCCGGCTTGGTCGAGCATCCCCTACAGACATAATTGGCCGTGTCTGCAGGTGGGAAGCTGGGTGTGGGTATGGATCCTGGTCGCAACACTGGCACCTCCGCTGGTCGGTTGGGGCACCTGTTCGGGGGGAGGGGGAACTGCACTACGTCCCCCTGGCGAAACTCCTTAGTCAGGTGAAAAGAAGCGGCTGCCAACTCCACATGTATCGGAGGAGACACGTGGTAGTCTGCAGCCCTTCCCGGATTGGCAGAGGGGGTGGAGCAGCGACTGGGACAGCTTGGGGAAAGGGAGAAAAATCTAAAAAAATTAAAATAAAGAATAGAAAGCCATTAGTAATGATGGTACTTAATGACCTGATTGAGAACTACTTTTCTATAAATCAAGTTTTTCTCTCTGTCAAGTTGTCTTCATAAACAGGGAATGGCCTGGCGACTAGTCAGATGAGAAACTTTGATTTTGTGGTCCAATATTTTAATTTGGCTCAAATATATAATTTATGGACAATAACTGGGTTCCATATTAATGATCTATAGATGCATAAACCAATGAAGGATATTTCTAAATTGCTTCCATCTTACTATTTACCCAGCCTGCCATTCTAATCCCTATGTACAGACACTATTTGAACTGAGAACTTTTTAATGTTGGGGTTCAGATCACTGTCACGATCAAACAATGCACTGGCCTGAATACCGTGGTCATCACTGTTGTGTTTAAATTGAATATTTAGCTAGTGTTAGAAAAGGTGTAACATCAGCCCATATTGAGTAACAGGGCTATAGAAAGCACTGCTTTGTGGTGTGAGATTCTTAGGAACCTTTTGCTCTTTATGTGTAATAGGTCTAGATAAAAATAGGTCCTATGTGGCTCAATCTATTCCTCTACATGTGTACCTCTGTGGAAGTCTGGTAGATGCCATACAAGATTAGATCACTTCCCTTTACCCCCAGACAGTCAGCCGAATATTTCAACATCGCTGGCTAAACGTCCATCAGTTTCAAGCTCAACCACCATGTGCTTATTTACCGTGCTATTTAGGATGGAAGCTTCTGGAGAAAGCTGGCTATGATGTTAAAAGGAAAGGGGGTTGTAGGTAGGAGGGGATATGTGATTGGCTTTGCCCCTCACATCACAGGTGTTTGGTTTACTTGAGGTCCTCAACACCTGTAGGATGTTTCAACTGTAATTTTTAGTTTCACAATCCCCCCCCACACATACATACACACACACCTCCCCATTTACTGTAAATACTGTCCATGCTGACCCACATTGTACATGCCCTATGTTGACACCACTGACTTCTCTTCTTATTTGATTTTTCTGTCTGTTAAAGAAGTAGTGAGGGCCACTCTAAGTTCAAGTTCACTTTATCATCATATACATGTAAAAAGTACCATGTACCTCACAATACAATGAAGTGCATATGCCCTGGCTCTCTCAGCCCTTAAAACTACATATAAGGAAATGGTAAATAATAACAAAAACAATAAATACGAAGTCAGAAATCCCACGAAATAATAAATCACTGAATGTTATGTAAGACACCTACTTTTCATTACTCTGACCACCTGGAGGTAAAAACTGACTTTGAGGCAGCTGGTTGGAGCTCTGATGCTCTGTAAGTGTTGTCCTGAGGGAAGGAGGGAGAACAGACCATGTGCTGGGTGGCTGGTGTCCTCCATCATCCTTGGGGCCTTCCTTCTGCAACGGGTGGTGTAAATGTCCTGAAGCTGTGGTAGGGCTGTTCCTATGGTTGTTTTTGAAGCTGTTTTTACCATCATTCTCAGTTGTTTGTGATCCTGTTCAGTCAGGTTGCCAAACCACACCAGTATGCTTCCAGTAAGGATGCTCTCTATGGTAGTCTGGTAGAAGTCGACCAGGGTTTTTGTGGATATTTCTGAAAATTTTAAGACATCTCAGATAGTATAGTCTCTGTTGTGCCTTCTTAATGACACAACTGGTGTTTAGAGACCACGAGAGAGAGTCGGGTCTGAATGCCTAAAAATCTGAAGTTCTTCACACTTTCAACAGGGACACCGTTGATGTAAACTGGTCTCTAAACTGTTTTGGACTTCCAAAACGGACTAAAATCAAGAATTATCTCCTTTGTTTTCTCAATATTTAGGGAGAGGTTGCCATCTTGACAGCATATTAATTGGTCCAACACCTCCTTCCTATAGGCCTCTTCATTGTTGTCATTTATCAGCCCAGTTACTGTGGTGTCATCTGCAAATTTCACAATCCTGCTAAATGCAGATCCCTACATACACAGTGGGATTGTAGTTGCACCTGCTCAAAAATCCATTCATAAATATATGCACAGATCATTAAACAACATTGAGTGACATCTTTTTTACTTCTCTGGTTCCAGGTGGATTTGCATTTGTGTATGAAGCCCAGGACATTGGCAGTGGTAAAGACTATGCCCTGAAGGTAAGTCCCACCAATTGCTGACCTATTTCTGCACTTTGGCTCCATCTGCAAAAAGAGTTATATGTGGAAAAGTCCAGTTTTGTTCCCTTTACACTAGGGATGCACGATATTGGATTTTTGTTGCTATTCAATATGTCGATATTTTCAAACTCATTTTGGCCAGTGCTGATATCGTTATATACACATGAAGCCCTCGTCAATCCACTAGGTAGTGAGGCTCAACATGCTGAAAGGGCTTACACTCGATGTCCTGGTGTTCGTGGTAAAGCTAATATGAGTGGCATCAGTGAGGAGTTTTTCTATGTGATTGGAGACAATGCTTTGCAGTTCAGATAAGGCCTCACTTGAAGTAGCGTTGGCTAGACATAGCATGCTGTGGCTCTAAGTATCAGGCTGTGGAAGCCCACTTCTTCCACCACGCTGAAAGGCTGGTTATCAAGAGCAATGAATTCAATGACTTTATTGTTAAGAGCTTTCACCTTTGGGTGGTCGCTACTATATTTCTTAGCTTTGTCAAACGACTGAAGTAGAGGCTGCTAACAGGTTTTTCTTGCCTGGTGTTCAGGATGACGGCTCTTAAGATGCATAATTAAATTGATAGTGTTAAAGGGGTGTGGTTTTACCCTTCCTCGCATCACTGGTGCTTTACAAGCATTGCAAATAGCGATTTTGTTATCTATTTCAGATACTTCAAAATACTTCCATACAGCCGACATGTTGAAGCGTGTTGCTGGCGCTCATAATAAACATTTAGCGCCACCGCATGTGCATGGTTAATGCATCAACTTATCGGCCATGCACATCAGCAGAAATTTTCATATCTGCCGATAATTATATCAGCCAAAACCAATGTCGTGCCGATATCATCGTGCGTCCCTACTTTACACTCATCACAAGTTCCTTAGATTGGTCTAGGAAAGTGTCAGTTGGTTGATAGACTCAAGAGATTTCAGTTAGAATATTCTAATGAACTTAACACATTGATGAAAACCTGACATAGGGTGTCCAGGTGGGAAGTTTTGTCCCAGGGTCTAACAGCAACCGCACTTTTTGTGCAGGCTCACTGAGCTTTAGTGTGGACCAGGAAGTGAGTGTAGCTTCCGTTCTAACTACACTATTGTAGAGATCCTACTATGCTCTGGCATCTCGACATGGTTTGGTAACCCGTCTATCCAGCAAAAAAACCCCCCCAGATCATCCACCTCATACAGAGAGCCATGAAACTCGTGGGCATCTGACAACATCCCGACCTTCAGGCTGTCTAGGACAGTGTTTCCCAACCCAGTCCTCAAGGAACCCCTAACCTGCAGATTTTCATTGTAACCCTGCATAGGTATCCCTGCTTGTACTTAACCAATCATCTCACAGCACTTATTTATGCAAGGTACATCTGACATAATTCATTGCTGATTGGTTGAATAACTAAAAACAGATACCTATTCAGGGTTGCAAAGAAAATCTGCAGGATAGGGGTTCCTTGAGGACTGGGTTGGGAAACACTGGTCTAGGAAAAGACCATAGTCAGGCACACAGAAAATTATTTCAGACCCATTCCATGACCTCCGCTTCAAATGTCAGCTCCTTCCCTCGGACAGATGTTTCAGAGTCCCCCAGTGCATGCTTAACAGGTACAAGTATTCCCATCCCTCTGTCCATTTAAGCTCTAAACAACACCTAAGCCCATGTATTGGGAATGTATGTATATGTATGTAGGTATAAATTCCTGTTTGTATTGACGGGCAAATGCAATTGTGGTCAGTGATGTAATGCACCAGGCACTGTGGTGTCCAAGACAAACTTCTATGGGGACAATAGGGTATCTTATCTTAACCTGTACTGTGTATGTTAACAAGACTAATGTAGCATTAGCACACCATTTTGCATAAAAAGGCTGACATAGTGCTACACTTACTCTGTGAACTTACAGGCTACTCGGCCAAGGGTTGCACCGTTAACCACGTGTGATCACCCATCACAATTTCAACTTCCACAATTAGTAATCATGGTGTCTCACGACAGTAAATGGAACAATTTCAGTTCACCTTGAGATTGCCTGCTGTTGTTGATAGGCAAGGTGTTGATTTAAGATGAAAATTAATCAAAGTAATTTTACTCCCTTGTAGAATTAAAAGAATGTTGTTCCCCAAATCATTAAGAGTAATGTTTTTGACCTACAGAGTTAATCAAAAAATAAAATCAGTGAGGCCTACGGAGACAATAGACGAATTGATTAACATGTTTCACCTCAAAATCTCCTCTCACATCTGGAGCAAATCTTCAATTGAATACTTGTTGTTTCCAGAACAGTTTAACTCATAAATGATAGGCTAAATGTCACCTGTTTTAAGATGACTTGTTGAAATATGTTCACTCTGTGTGTGTCGGCATGTCTCTGTCTATGTGTTGCTCTTCGTCCTTGATGTCAGAGGCTGTTGTCCAATGAAGAGGAGAAGAACAAGGACATAATACAGGAAGTCTGTTTCATGGTATCCTTTTTTTGGTGTGGGAATTATTCACAGCATGGTTGTTTTAATGTGCCAAAAAAATGACTGTCCCAAGACTTCTTAATGAGAAAGTGATATCTGATTGGACGTGTAGTGGTTAAGGACAGTGTCCTCTAATCTGTGTGTCATCCCTAGCAAGTTCCTGAGTTGACTCATTTTGGAGATACTACCTTTGCCTCAAATTTGTTAATTCCCATTTGAGAAGAAGGCTTTCTGAAAGGGCAGGAAGGGGATTTAATAATACTGGGGGGTACTATGTAATTAGTGTAAAATTTTGCCAAATCATTTATGCAGACTGACAGGACTGCCATCGGTGTTATGCCCTCACAGGGTACCGATGGAAACTATCAAATCCGCTGTGGCGACCCCTGGGAAACAGGGAACAAGCCGAAAGAAGAAGAAGAAGACTGTGTAATTAGTGTGAGAGATATGTCTTCCAATAGCTGCCATTAGAACGAGGCTTCTGTTAAAGCTCTGTACAGCCCTGTGTTGGACTGGCGGCCTGTCCAGGGTCTCTCCCTGTCTGCCGCCCAATGACTGCTGGGATAGCCTCCAGCATCCCCGCAACCCTGAGAGCAGGATAAGCGGTTTGGATAATGAATGAATGAATGAATGAATGAATGTTGCCAAGCAATAACAGTAAAAGTAAAATAAAAGTTACCTGTTTGAATCATAGAGATAAAACCAACGTATAGCTGTAGCCAGACATTAGAAAAGAGCCTGTAAATGTTGGTTGCTTATCTGCTGAACTGGTTGGTAGAGAAGAAGAAGTTCCCAGCCAGCTGATGGTAACACAACACATTGGCTCTTTCCCTGGAGATTGCTTTTCTGTTTTACACTCTGGATTGATTGTCTTGCTTTTTGGTAAAATGCTAACGTTGTCATCGTCCTTGACCAGTGGTGCCCCGCAGAAAAAGCTTTCGGGTCACCCCAATGTGGTCCAGTTCTCCTCTGCTGCCTCCATCAGCAAGGAGGAGTCGGACACGGGGCAGGCAGAGTTCCTCATCCTCACTGAGCTGTGCAAAGGTAGACACACAGGCGCACACATCCATGTTTTTTTAACTGTTTTTCCCATCGCCGACTGTCTTCGAGTGTAGTCACACACTGAGTCATTGCTCATTCATTTACTAAACCCCATTCTTCAGCAGTCAGCACCCTTTTCCTCGTAACTGAAAGATGTTGGCGATGAAGACATTTCCTCCGTGTGCTGTAACCACTTCCTGCTCGAAATCCTGTCTTGTTAAGACAGTTTGGCAAAACAGTTGTATCATTCACTGCTTTTGCAAGTCATACCTCATATGTTTTTCCATTTGTTTACATTTTGAATTTTTTATTTGCTTTAGCTTGGGTGCTAACATTTTCCTGCTATGTTAAAATGGCTCTAAATGTACCATGTGACTTACTGCATCTATTGATTGATTAAGTGATTGGCTGTTTGATTGACTGATTGATTGTCCCCAGGTCAGCTGGTGGACTTTGTAAAGCGGGTGGAGCAGAGGGCCCCTATGTCATGTGACACACTGCTGAAAATCTTTTACCAGTCGTGTCGAGCCGTGCAGCACATGCACAAACAGAAGCCTCCCATCATACACAGAGACCTCAAGGTTGGCCCCCAATCAAGCTCTTGTGTCTGGAATGAATAAAGGGAATAAATGCTCAACAGAACGGAAACCCACAGCGTCAGTGGGTAAATGCGGGACGGAGTTAGTGGTGTATAACACAGCAGAATGTGCGAACGTTGGATCAATGAATAGATTGCTGCAAAATGGAGAGAGTGGATTTGAATAGTTGCTTTGCTCTGCCTCTAGGTGCTACGTAACCATTTTTCTGAATGAAAGAAAAAATCCACATCTATTGAATTTTATTTTATTTTTTAATAATAATTTTTTTGGATCCCCCCTCTCCCCTTTTTCTCCCCAGTTGTATCCAGCCAATTACCCCACTCTTCCGAGCCGTCCCGGTCGCTGCTCCGCCCTCTCTGCCGATCCGGGGAGGGCTGCAGACTACCGCATGCCTCCTCCGATACACGTGGAGCCACCGGCTGCTTCTTTTCACCTGAAAATGAGGAGTTTTGCCAGGGGGACGTAGCGCCCCCCCCCGAACAGGCGCCTCCCCGACCGAGCAGAGGGGACGCCAGTACAGCAACCAGGACACCTACCCACACCTGGCTTCCCACCCGCAGATACAGCCAATTGTGTCCTTAGGGACGCTCGACCAAGCCGGAGGTAACACCGGTATTCGAACCGGCGATCCCCGTGTTGGTGGGCAATGGAATAGACCGCTATGCTATGCAGACGTGCCTGAATTTTGTTTTTATTGTTACTTTATCAACCCAGGAATTAAGTTACTCTGCGTTTTGAAAAGTGCCAGAGTTTGATTTTCTTTTGTCCTCGGTCAGTCATTCACAAGTGTCGGTGGCACGTTTTCCCAGCAGAACAACACGTCAAAATAAAGGCATCGGTTTTCCCCATGTCACTCAGTAGTCTGCATACAGAATGCTTAGAGGACATCTTAGGTGGATAGAGGCCTTGATTGTGAGGTCTGCCATGTTTAGCAGTCTGTCATTCAGCTTCAAGGGCTGCTATCAAAGACCACACACACCCGCCCACACACACACACCACAGACAGAGCTGTCCCAGTTTGCGCCTGAGTCATGCATTGCTGAAGTGTTGGCGTGGCAACTGAGGGCCACGTAAGGACTATAGGTCTGTGAATGGGTCACCGAGGGCATCGCTTGCTCTCTGCACACGAGATGAAAGAATGACCCAAAGAAGGCGCTCTAGACAAGATGACTGCACACCCACAGCTCCAGTGCACACAAGAATAAATAAACAGGCAAACAGGCAGCATGTTGTCGGGGCTCGACTCCTCCCCGTTTGTTTTCATGTGATCGGGTTAGGGACTGACCGAGCCCTTGACAGGCACATTTTATTCACGGCTGGTACAGCACTCTGCTGTACCAGCCGAAACAGTCCATCGTGTCTAAGGGGCAGTTGTCTCTACATCTAGTTTGGTTAGAAGAGTGAAAGTGTCCCTTATGCTGTCATGCCATCCATCCACTGAAACGTACTCATCTTATTGTGAGGATGATTAATTGAGTCATGGATTGCACATTAAGCTTGTTCAGACTAAATATATGTCATCAAACACGTTAATGTTGGGTGTCCAGGTGGCGTAGCGGTCTATTCCATTGCCTGTCAACACGGGTATCGCTGATTCGAATCCCCATGTTACCTCCAGCTTAGTCGGGCATCTCTACAGACACAATTGTCTGTGTCTGCGGGTGGAAAGCCAGATGTGGGTACTATGTGTCCTGGTCGCTGCACTAGCGCCTCCTCTGGTCGGTCAGGGGCACCTGTTGGGGGGGGGGGACTGGGGGGAATAGCATAATCCTCCCACGCGCTATGCCCCCCTGGTGAAACACTTCACTGTCAGGGGAAAAGAAGCGGCTGGCAACTGCACATGTATCGGAGGAGGCATGTGGTAGTCTGCAGCCCTCCCCGGATCGGCAGGGGGGCGGTGGAGCAGCGACCGGGACGGCTTGGAAGAGTGGCGATCAAGTACAACTGGGGGAAAAAAAGGGATAAATCCAAAAAAAAAAAGAAAAAAGTTAATGTTGGTTGAAATTAAATGGTAATAATAAGTAGTTATGTTTTTGTTTTTGTTTTTTTGGTCAAAGACACTTCAGCGGGACACATTTTTCTGGGAGTCGTACAATTTGTAGGTTGTGAGACGATTCTCATTACCAATTGATGGTAATGAGAATCAATTACCATCAGTTACTTGTTATTATTACTTATTATTTTCAATTATTATTATTTATAATAATAATTACAAATAATTATTGATTGGTTAATTAATTAATTGTAATTGTTATTATTATTCGTAATTATTGAATACTCATCAAAAAGTTAATGTGCTCATGAGTTAACTGTCTGTTGTGTAACTGGTAATGTATTGTGGGCTTATTTGTGTGTTTGCTGATGACTTAATGCTGCGATGGTGTGTTCTAGATTGAGAACCTGTTGATTAGTAACCAAGGCACCATCAAGCTGTGTGACTTTGGCAGCGCCACCACGCTGGCACATTACCCCGACTACAGCTGGTCTGCCCAGAAGAGGTCCATGGTGGAGGACGAGGTGTGTGCTCACACACATGACGCAAACAAACGCATACAAACGTATGCACAAATGCACAAACATTAACGTGTAAAAAAACGGATGCACATGCGCAAGTTTGTTTGCACATACTTTTCATGATTATGTTTGTCCTTTTGTTCCAAATAATGATATTGTGTAAGGGAATTGAATTAAAATGAAAAACAATTGGTGAATTGGAGGTTGCCATAGCAACCAGACCTAAAATAGACTGATGCCAGTGGAAACCCAAACGATTGTGTATTGCCTCCGTTTTTATTTATCTATTTATTTTTTATTTGACTAATAAAAAGGTTGGATATTTTTACTTCTACCTGTCTTGGCATGTACAAACAGTAATCCAGATGGGCATAGTCAGGCGAGAGACATCGTGAGCCAAGCCAGCTAAACTGGGATTGTCTCTCACGTTAATGCATTGGTTTTGACTTGCCCTGCTGACTCCGTCTTTGACTTGGGTGCGACATTACTCTCAGAGACTACATGAAAGTCTTAAAGACTATATGAAAGATAAAAATAAAATGGCAAACAGACGGTGCTTTCTCCCGTCTAATTTGACTATGAAACTGACTGAAGACTTTGGAACGTTTTTTAAAAAAAAATGACTCAAAAGTCCCTAAAGGGATCAGCGTTCACATTGACATCATGGTGCTTTATAGAAACCAGAAACCTCTAAATTGAGTTAGCTGCAGGGAGTCCAGGAAGCTGTAATCAATCAGGTTTATAATGACCACACTATAGCCACACACACACACACACACACACACACACACACACACAGGCACATGCGTTTTACCGTGGATGACCTCACTAAACGGGATCTCGGAGAAGGTGCTTTCTAAATTTAATGGCAGTAGCATCCACCAGGCACCTGCTTCCAAGGTGGCTGGACGAACCAGAAAACCTGAAGGGCTGCTCGTGACTTCTGCTCTGCTGTTTAAAACTCTCTTCGAAGAACAGAGCCTCTTTACGTAAACGTTTAATTATTTTCAACGTTGCATCCTGTAGGAATTATTCAACTTGGTTTTTTTTTAATAAGGAAAATTCAGAAGAAAACACGTAAAATGCACATTATTTGGTCACAAAACTTTTTTTAAAAGTGTTAATATAATTTTTATCTTTTTTTTAAACACTAGAAATGTGCCTTTCTTAGTCCACGAGTGTTTCTTTATTCTTCTTTAAAAAGAATTATTTTTATTTTTTCAAATCTTATTTGTTTATTTTTCTAAATACTTTTTATTTATTTATTTCAGTTTTGTTTAGTGGTTGTTTTTTTGGTCTTTAGTTCACCAGCCACTTTGGCAATTTCAGAAAGGCAGTTGTGGTTTTGTGATAGAATAGGACTTCCAGATGACAACTGGTAAACCTTTCAGTGTCAGAATCAGAATCAGGTTTATTGGCTGTGTAAGTTTGCACACACATGGAATTTGACTCCGGTTTCATAGAATAACAACACAACAATATTCAGATATATTCGCAAGGATTGACTATATACAGGGGAAATAAGAGGCAAAGGGCAATGGTGCAGAGAATATATCAGTTTTTTGGAGTTATCCAAAGTGCAGAAGCGGCAAAATTTTACCGGCATTTGTCTTGAGCATTTCCCATTTTGAATTAATTTTTCGAGTCAGTTGTTTAGCTGTTCCCTGTCCATCTTTCTGTCTTGTCTGTTGTTCTGGCTGTAGATTACAAGGAACACCACTCCAGCCTACCGGACCCCAGAGATGATCGATCTGTACTCCAACTTCCCCATCAATGAGAAACAGGACATCTGGGTCAGAGCCTTTTCCTCCCGCTTCCTTACCGTTGAGAATTCATTTGCGTGCAGTTTAATGTCACAGCTCCCACCGTAACATCGAGTTGAGTTCAGGACAGGTCACAGCAAGATCTTACTTTGTTGTCCCCTCTAGAAACAAGCACTAGCAGCACCGTTAGATCTGCGAGCAAGTTAACCGATTCATACCGGTCCACCATTTCTAATGTGTGTGTGAAAGACAGGTTCTGTGTAAAGGGCAGAGTCACATGACCGGACCTTGTTATACGCTCGTGTAGGGCATGTGAGCAACTTTCTTACAGTTTAGGCCACCACCACAGACTGAAGTTAAGAGCGATAACATTTTCATTGAACCCTAACACTAGAACGACCAAGGCGGTCATTTTGACCGACCATGGTCGTTTTAGGTAGGAGTGAAATCCCGGTCGTTCTAGTGTGAAGAACTGCAACACGTAGACTCTCCACACTGTGCCTTCCATCCCGTGTGACCCTCAAGTGTCTCTCAAAGCTCTTTGCGAAGAAGGTGATAACATAAATAATCTTTTCCCTCCTTGACAGGCCTTGGGGTGCATTCTCTACCTGTTGTGTTTCAAGCAACACCCGTTCGAGGAGGGGGCCAAGCTGCAGATAGTCAATGGAAAATACTCCATCCCTCAGAACGACACCAAGTACACTGTTTACCACGAGCTCATACGTACGTACTCATCCGTCTGTACATGTCTGTCCACCCCATGTCCGAACTTTCTCTTTCACCGGCTAAAGTGATGGCCAAGATTTACCCACCAACTGTACTTGTTTTCCAGCTAAGTATACAGTATTTTCTAGTAATATCTTTAGATGATGATTGTTTACCTGCCAAAGTGTCTGGTAGAGAACACAAACCTACAAGTCAACCTGTGCAAATGCTGGTACCTTTTAATTGCATGTGGTGAGTTTATCTATTAGTGTCTTATCATCATTTAGGGGGTCCTAATAACTTTAAATAGGGTGGCAGAGTGGTTAGTGTGGTTGCCTCACAGCAAGAAGGTCCTGGGTTTGAGCCCCGGGGTAGTCCAACCTTGGGGGTTGTCCCAGGTCGTCCGCTGTGTGGAGTTTGCATGTCTCCCCGTGTCTGCGTGGGTTTCCTCCCACAGTCCAAAGACATGTAGGTCAGGTGAATCGGCTGTACTAAATTGTCCCTAGGTGTAAATGTGTATCGGCCCTGTGATGGCCTGGCGGCCTGTCCAGGGTGTCTCCCCTGCCTGCCGTCCAGTAACTGCTGGGATAGACTCCAGCATCCCTGTGACACTGAGTGCAGGATAAGCAGTTTAGATAATGGATGGATGAATAACTTTAAAAAAATGCTTAAAAGTACAAAGAATCTGGAGGTGTTGTGAAGAAAAAAGTATCCTGTACTAAGTCAAAACGGCAGTCTATGGTGGAGCCATTGAACTACGCTGTTCTATCTTGAAGTAGGCCTCACACGGCTTATGCCATTTTGCCTGTGATGGCTTTGTTTTTCTCCTCCTCATCCCCATCCTCCTCCGCCTACTGTTCAGGGTCCAAGTGGAGTATTAACGTTTTTGTTTTTTTTTGCTTTTTATGTTATTTGATTGGTTCTTCCTTTTATTTTCTCCTTCTGCTTCATTGTCTCCTCTTCTTCTCTAGGTTCCATGTTGAAGGTGAACCCAGAGGAGCGTCTGTCCATAACAGAGCTGGTCAACCAGCTCCAGGAAATCGCAGCAGCGCGCAACGTCAACCCCAAGTCCCCCATCACAGAGGTCTGCATGTTTCTCTCTTCTCTTTGTGTGTGTGTGTTTTACATGAATTACTGTTGCTCAAAAGTCATGAGGAGAGATGCTGGGTTTACTGGGAGAAGGATGCTGGGTATGGAGCTGCCAGGCAAGAGGAAAAAGAGGATGTGGTGAGGGAGGACATGCAGGTGGCTGGCGTGACAGAGGAAGATGCAGAGGACAGGAAGAGATGGAAAGGGATGATCCGCTGTGGCGACCCCTAACGGGAGCAGCTGAAAGTAGTAGTAGTAGTAGACTGTTGCTGAAGAATCACCGTGCCAGGTTTTACCAACGGAACGACACTAACCAAACCTGTCATAACTACCACAGGTACTAAAGCTCAGCACCTTAAAATATGTTAGAAACAAACATGCATACATGTTCCGAGGGCAGGAAACCAGCTGCTTTTTCTACTGACCCATAAGGCTGTGCGATATGACGATTTGTATCATGTGACAATAGAAAAACATCTATTGTTTCATATTATCGTTTATTTTTTGTGTCGCAAATCACACTCTTTATGGCAGTAGTTTTCGTCATTTGGAATCTGTACATCTTTTGCACGGATTACATTAATAAATTGCTCTAATTGGCTTTTTGCTCTCGAAGCTTTTATTGCATTTTCAGTAAGGGTAACTAGCAGTGGGGGCTGGTGCTAAAAATTGGGAGGGGGGAGCAATTTACCTTTGCGCAGCACATTTGACAGCTGCTTTAATGTCCACACAGTCACAGAATTATTAAGAAGGACAATGTAGCCTATAGATTTTATCAGGGTTCGTAGACGGTGGATGATTGACAGTCGAGATGAGGCGTCGTGGTGGGTGTGAACGTGATTGACAGCCACGAGAATTGTCCAATTACATTAGATCAAAAACCATTAAAACAATACCAGTTCGCTGCCAATAGAAGTGGGAGTGTCTGGGGCGCACAGAACTGCGCCCCATGGAAAATCTGAAGAAACCAATCAGACGGCAGCCTCAGATCACCTGCTCACCAGAAGTCTGAGGGCTTACATAAGCTATCGTTTGGCCGGCGCCCCACACCCACGAAGTATATGTATTCAGACAAATCAACCAAATACCATTTGGAACCAATATACTGCTGACAGGCGCTCACAGACTGAAAAACACTTTTATTTCATAATTATTTGCATTATACATCCATCCGTCCATCCATTATCTTAACCGCTTATCCTGCTCTCAGGGTCATGGGGATGCTGGAGTCTATCCCAGCAGTCATTGGGCGGCAGGCGGGAGACACCCTGGACAGGCCGCCAGACCATCACAGGGCCTGTATTATACAACTAAATTATATTTAACATGTTTAAGTAGATTTTCATCTCTTGATATTTGGAGGGGGCGGTGCCCCAGTGCCCTGTACTGGCCAGCCGCCACTGGTAACTAGTGTAGCTGTTGTCAACTCTCCATCACTGTGTGTCTCTCTGCTCTGCTGAGCTCCGTGTGTGGAGGGTCTGAGCCCCGCCCGCAATGAAGCAGAGAGCAGAGGAGAAGAGAAATTAATGCGACCATAAATGACAGCAAAACGCAGTACAGACTGTTTATTTATGTTCTTTATGTGCACTCATTTCATTTCATCTCATTGTGAGAGTTTCTACTGTGTTTTGCTGTCATTTATGGTCATGCTACTCTCCTCTATGGCGGCACCATGGCGCAGTGGATAGCGCGGTCGCCTCTCAGCAAAAAGGTCCTGGGTTGAGTCCCGGGGTAGTCCAACCTTGGGGGTCGTCCTCTGTGTGGAGTTTGCATGGTCTTTCCGTGTTTGCATGGGTTTCCTCTGGGTGCTCCGGTTTTCTCCCACAGTCCAAAGACTGGTCAGGTGAATCGGCCGTACTAAATTGTCCCCAGGTATGTGTGTGTGTGTGTGTGTGTGTGTGTGTGTGTGTGTGTGTGTGTGTGTGTGTGTGTGTGTGTGGGCCCTGTGATGGCCTGGCGGCCTGTCCAGGGTGTCCCCTCCCCCCCTTGCTGCTCAATGACTGATGGGATAGGCTCCAGTATCCTCGCGACCCTGACAGCAGGATAAGCCGTTTAGGTAATGGATGGATGGATGGATGGATATGTAGCCCCTCATGCATTTATTCTGGACCCCTCCTGTGTTAGTCCTGAGGACATTTCTATTTTCTGCGTTATACGTGGATTTTGGTTGGAAGAACTGAAGTGTTAATCTGTAATAGAAAGCTCCAGTATCTATTATTAGATGCTGGAGCATGTGTTTTTTCCAAAACAGTTGCTCCTGAGGACAGAGCCAAAAGTAGTAAAGCAAGCAGAATGCAGTTAGGAGCTGGACATGATGCCAGCTGCAGCTGTGTGCATTGAAAAGTTGAGATGTTTTTTTTTTGGGGGGGGGGTTGTTTTTATGTGTAATGATGAGACCCAATTGGGGAGGGGGGTAACTGTGTACATAGCAAAGGAAGATTTAGAGATCGCTTAATCTGATCTGGGTTAAGACGGGGTTTCTCTCTGCCGGACATAAGGAGATTACACTCCTCCTTCTCATCATTCTGCTCCTCCTCCTGCTCCAGAGGGGGGGGGGGGACGGAGAGAGAGACTAAGAGAAACAGGGAAAGAGAAAGGGGAGAAAAAGCGGAAGGAATTGGGGAAAGTGGAAGGATTCGAAGCGATACCAAGAGAGAGCAGCAAGGAGACGGGACCGGTTGGCCATCTCGGTCCTCTGACGGCGACAGTTTAGTGGTTTTCCAACTCGGCCACGTTTTGCATCCATATTGGTTTATGCCAGCTAATCCTCAGGCTGTTCTTTTGAGCCAGAAATTTGCCCTTTTTCATTCCATCATCACAGAACAGCAGTCAACCGACCAAGCTTCTCCTGGGATTTAACCGGTTCTTATTATACTGTCATCTTTGTTTTCCCTTTTTCTCTGACAAGGCCTGTTTTTTATTCGTTGCCGGGATGTGATTGTTTTTTCCCCTCAGACATTAATTTGGATCATTCATTTGTAGAGCGCTGTGGTGGCTCTTCCTCTTGCTCCACCTACCGATTATAAACCACCTGGAGCATCTCTCCCTTTTTTTACCTGAGTTTTCCTCTGTATGTTCAGTTTAAACTTTTATTTCATTCACCTGTGTGGCACTGTCGTGTTCAATGAGTATGTTGAGTCCGTACTACTGCTGGCGCCCGGTTTATGATGGCTATGAATATCTTCAGCTGCTGGAGCAGAACGGAGGCTTCGGGAACAATGGGGGACAGCCGCCCATGCAGATACACAACATCCAGAACAGCGCAGGTAAGACGGTGGCAGGGCGGGGCAGAGCTGCGGGAAGATGGGAGGGTCATGTGTTTGCTGTCATGTATGTGTTTATTTCTGTGTGTTCGTGTATGTTTGTGATTTGGGAAGAGGCGTGTGTGTGTGTTTTTAATGGAGGTATGTGAGGAAGTGAAGGATTTGTTGAAAGGGTTTGGATGAGGTGGGGAACCATGCTTAAAGTGAGATAGTGCAAATCTGTATTTCTAGTGGAGGGGACTGTTTTAGATATAAACATGCATGGGGTGGGTGGGGAGCTGGGTGTGGGTTGTTTGGATGTAGCTGTGTCTTATTGTAGGCCTCTAAAGTGTATTCCCTTACATCTGTCCAGGGGCAGATGTATCAATCGTTACTGTGGGCAGATTTGTTCTTACACACCCATGAGCTTTTTTAGCCCTCAAAATTGTCTGACAGTCAGCAGCAAAGCATGATGGTTATTCGTAATTCCTTCCTCCTAACATCTATTGTCTACTTCTTGCAACGAGCAATCACCGAGGCCTGCACAGACATCAGTGTTAGCCAATCGGTGTCTACATTCAGGGGTTGCCTGCGTAACCCCTGAATGTAGTCTCACTGGTCTCTGAGACAAACTTCAGGGCTAAAAATCCCATGGGTGTGTATGAACAAATTTGCCCATACTAACGATTGATACATGAGGCCCCAGGTCTCCCCTCCTGTAACTTTACTGTCATTACGAAGTCCCTCCAGGATTTCGCGGGCTTTTTTGGGGATTGTTGCAGCCTAAAATGCCTGATTTTGCAGCAGTTTTTCTAAAAAAAATTGCAGTGCATGTTGCGATGTTTTTAGCCATTATTTTGCAATGAAATTGCAGGGAGCAAGTGAAAATTGCACAAATAGTTGCGATTGGGGGGGGGGGGCGGGGGGTAAAATTCATTAAAAATCAAAGGCAACTTGTTACAGTGAGAATAAAACCGCACTGTTCTGAGTGTTGTAAGTAAGCTTACCAGAAAAGGCTCAGGGTTGCAAAAATTCTGACAATATATGCTTTATTTCTAAATGAAGAAGTGTACTTAGGGGGTATTCAAGGCTCAGTGTTTTCGGTTTTTACCGATTATCACCAAAAAATACCCAGATTTTTAAACTGATTTTCAGCCGAATTTTATGTTTCCACGGATCCAAACGTTGTTCCTGTTCGTGTGAGGTTATGTAACAGTGTCCTCTTGTGGTGAAATTCGGCATGCTGGATGGCTTTGAAAAATAAAAACCAAAAACGCTGAGCCTTGGGGATATTCCACAAAGCAGTAAACAGGCTTAAAAGTTAAAGTGCACAGAACCTCACCAATAACCATGCAAGCTGAATCCAACTCACCTTGATTCTTTCCACCCTTGCAATAGAGCATGCAGCAGCCTCTGTCATGATCATTTGTCCATGTCCACGCATTTCAGCCATTCTCTGGGTGTGTCTTGCAGTAGAAAAGTGCCTGTCAATCGATGATTTGCATTTGTGTTCCACCACTGTTTTGCACGTGGTGCAAAACAGTTTACCCCTGCTTTTATGCAGAACATCAGGGAATTGCCTTGCATGGTCTTTGGCAGGGCGGCACGGTTGCGGAGTGGTTAGTGCGGTTGCCTCACAGCAAGAAGGTCCTGGGTTCGAGCCCCAGGGTTAGTCCAACCTTGGGGTCGTCCCGGGTCGTGCTCTGTGTGAAGTTTGCATGTTCTTCCCATGTCTGCGTGGGTTTCCTGCGGTTGCTCTGGTTTCCTCCCCCAGTCCAAAGACATGTAGGTCAGGTGACTCTGCTGTACTAAATAGTCCCTAGGTATAAATGTGTGTGTGTGTCTGTGTATGTCGGCAGTGTGTGATGGTCTGGCGGCCTGTCCAGGGTTTCTCCCTGCCTGCCGCCCAATGACTGCTGGGATAGGCTCCAGGATCCCAGGATAAGTGATTCGGATAATGGCTGGATGGATAGTCTTTGGCAGTAATTTTAGTTTGTAAGTGTGAGACGTTGGTGGAGCACATGTCTGCATCTTCACAACCAGAAACAAGGAAATTAGTTTGGTGAAGTATGGCTCAATGGTTTGCGCGAATGCTATGATTGGTGAAATTCACGGGAAACTACGATAATTTGTCAAATTTGTGGAAAAGATGCGGAGATCGGATAAAATTGCAAGGTCGCGCAGAATTCATGGGGGTTGGCTGAATCTGCGTTGATTGTTGCGATTGCGAAATCCCGGAGGCACCGAATAAGCCAAATTGTTCACTGTGTGGATGTCTTTACTTTCTGACTGAGTAAACTCGTGCCTTTAGTAGCTACCGTTTGACATTCAGCCAAGCGATCAAATAATACCTGAGTTGCTGACAGGCTGATCAGGGATGGCTCTCCGCTGGACCATATTTGTGATGGTCATAAAACAGGAAAGACTGAGAACTACTGGATCAGAATCAAATGATACAAACCAACCAAGCAAAGCAATTTTGAGAGCCTGTTTCCGTCAATATCTGCCATCTCCACAGTTTTCTGGGGGCCTCTTTATCAGCTGCAGGCTAGTAAAGATCATTTAAATAAACCTTTTCCAAGTATTAGTCATTACAAATTAGTCCCATCATTAGCAAAGCCATTGTTTTGAGGGCCTTGTCAGGTTGTATTCTTGGCCCCATATCGCCATCCACTCCCCAGGGCAGGGGCTCCCCAATTATTTTTAAGGCACCCCAAACAAATACATCAATCCTTTCTGATGGACAAAGCAGATACCCCCCCCCTTTTCTTCCTAATTGTATCCGGCCCATCACCCCACTCTTCCGAGCCATCCCGCTTGTTGCCGATCTGGGGAGGGCTACAGACCACCACATGCCTCTCCCGATACATGTGGAGTCGCCAGCTGCTTCTTTTCACCTGCCAGTGAAGAATTTCGCCAGGGGGACGTAGCGCGTGGAGGGATGACGCTATTCCCCCCAGTTCCCCTTCACCCCTGAACAGGTGCCCTGACCTACCAGAGGAGGCGCTAGTGCAGCGACCAGGACACATACCCGCATCTGGCTTTCCACCCATAGACACAGCCAGTTGTGTCTGTAGGGATGCCCCACCAAGCCGGAGGTAACACGGGGATTCGAACTGCCTTCCCCATGTTGGTAGGCAAAGGAATAGACTGCTACACTACCCGGACACCCTAAAACATATATTTTTTTGCTACACTACCCGGACCCCCTAAAGCAGATATTTTTTTTATTGTGGGATGATTGAGATATAGAAGTGGACAGTTGCTGTGCTCTGAATGGAGAGATACTGGTGGTAAGAGTGAACCGTGACACTGCCCTCCACAACATGTTCATAGTGATGCTCTTAAAAATCAGATGGCAGCAAACCAACAGTATCTGAGCAAAGTTCATAGAACAGGATATTGCATTTGAAACTCAGAACTGCCATTGCCAAATTCCAATCAGAATCGGTGGCTCTCGTCTGTGCACTGTCCTGGCTATCTTTCCACATGGTCCTGTTAATGTTCCCCTCTGTTGACATGCCCCTGAGCAATGGACTTAAACTCCAAGCACTCTTTTCAGTATGTCACAGCTTATCACTAATAAGCTGACATGGCTGCTGTCAGGCTTAAAACACACCCGCATGCTCATGAACACATCGACAGACGATGCACACCGTGGGGCAAGTCACACATGGCCATAATCAGGTTAGACCTCCCATGGACCACCCCCAGACACACAGACTGATGAGGGAAGGATCAACACCCAAAACAACAGTGGTACTTACCATGAGGGTCGAGACCCCCCCCCCCCCCCGTGGGGTTGACATTTGATTTTTGGGGGGGATTGCAAATTTAGATAATGGAAAATTAAACAACTTGTGATAGACTTAGCCAATCTAGCATTTCTAATTTTTGTGACTAATGTCATTTACTGAAGAATTTGTTAAAATTTTATAGTTCCATGGCATCTCCTGAATCAAGTCAATCTTCGTTTTTTATTGACTTGACATAAATAAAAGAAAATGAAAATGAAATTGTCATTTGGATTTCAAAAGTCCCATCCTACATATTTAAAGTCTCACCAGAGAGTCATAAGGAGGTTGTAGACCAGGTTTTCTGCTGAGCACGTTAACCACTAACCATTATGAGGTTCTTGTGGTGAGTTTCCGAGGCAGCAGACTCATCTTTTTTGTCTGTGAGGTACAGCGTCGGGTACATTGTGTAATTCACAAGGGCAATTTGTCTTTTTTAGCAGCCAACTGAAGGAAACAGTGGTGGGTAAGATTCCCACCAAGCCTCTGATCTTGGCTGGATAGAAGTGCCTTTTCCATTCAAGATTTGTATTCTTCATTTGCAATCTGGTCTTCATACTTCGCTGCCACTAAATGTTTGATAGTGGTCCCCCCCATTTTGGCCAATTACCCCACTCTTCCGAGCCCTCCTGGTCGCTGCTCCACCCACTCTGCTGATCCGGGGAGGGCTGCAGACTACCACACGCCGCCTCCGATACATGTGGCTTCGCCAACCGCTTCTTTTCACCTGACAGTGAGGAATTTCACCAAGGGGACGTAGTGCGTGGGAGGATCACGCCATTCCCCCCAGTTCCCCCTCCCCCCTGAAGAGGCGCCCTGACCGACCAGAGGAGGCGCTAGTGCAGCGACCAGGACACATACCCACATCTGGCGTCCCACCCGCAGACACAGCCAGTTGTGTTTGTAGAGATGCCCGACCAAGCCGGAGGTAACGCGGGGATTTGAACCAGCGATCCCTGTGTTGGTAGGCAACAGAATAGACTGCTACGCTACCTGGATGCCCACTTGATAGTGTTTTCATAATGGAAGTAAACTATCCATCCATCCATTCATTATCCAAACCACTTACCCTGCTCTCAGGGCTGTGGGGATGCTGGAACCTATCCCAGCAGTCTGTGTGATAAACCAAAATCCTCTTCCACCCAATTTCATACTCCAACTTTTTTGAAGTGTTTGACTTCCAAATGATGGTGGATTTGCTGTCAAAGTGTCAGAGTAGACATTTAACTTTAGAAATAAAATTAAACCCACCATAGCCCAAAATTTACCAATTAATTGTAGCCTGGTGGTATTCCCCCACTACCCCAGTGAGATAACTAGCTTGTTTAACCAGAAACGCTACCTGCCTACCTTGGCTGAATTTGCAGCTAAGCTCCAGCTCCAGGATCCCACCCGTAGTCCCTACCTACAACAGGATAGGAGTTAAGCTTGTCTTCTTCACTGGCCACAGCAGCGAAGACCCTTCAAATGACAACTGTATACCATAATTTGAGAAATAAGTAATTTATAATTCCAAGCTTTAAGCAAATTTATCCACAGCACATCTTCTCTGTGGATCTACCAACTGAATTCCAACCATTTGAAAATCATTATATGTCATGTGGACAAGTGTTTTGTCAAAACACAGTAAATGAGAATGGTTTTATGTCACTTAGCCTTAACATTTTCTCTCTGCAAATTGGTGAAAAGGGCACATATTCTTAGATAAACCCACACAAACACCCACACAGGCTGTGTGTCGTCTGTTAAGAGGATTGCAGCACGGCCAGTCAACCATCTGTTGACGGCAGAATGTGTTTGTTATATTGGTTAAGGAGCAGATCCTGCCATCTAACCCATTCATACGATCAAATTTTGCCAATTAATGTGCCTCTCAGCTCATCTCTGTCCTGCAAGCCCCTCGTACCTTCATCAAACCAGTTAATTTGCTGTTTAAAACCGTTTAGATGGAGTCCAGTAATTAACACTATAGCCAGTCGAGAGAAATTTGAAATCACTTTTCATGATAAAAATGGGTAGAAAGTTTTCAGTAGTGTTTTCTGATTGTTTCCGAAAAGCTTGCCGTCCACGTTCATGCATGGGCATGTGCAGGCCACTTAAGCCAGCAGCGTCGTTCTATGACTTCCACATGACATGAGATCACATGACAATCAGAAGTTGTTGAAAAGCTCAGTTTTCACCGTCCACACTACAACGTGGGACCGCCATTTTCAGTTCATCCACTTTGGAGGGCAGTTTTGAAAATGTCTGTTTTCAGTAGTCGAAAATGCTGATGGAAGTCCAAAACTGAGAGAAAAAGATGTGCATTCAAATGTACCCATGTTGGTGTGAATTTACTTTAAAGACCAGTTCACACTGAAAGCGTTTCTGAAGTTTTTTTCCAGTTGTCTGTCCGACTGAACTGATCGCTTTCATTTCGGACTATGTTTCAATCCACATCGACTCCATGACAGGCGTTGTCTCACATTTGTCTATCCATGAGCCCCTCTGTCTTGTTCAGTACTTTTACACATCCAATCCATTCTTACACATGAGGGAAATGTGAAAACTCCCATCAAGATCCATTCAAATCTAACAAAACTCCTGCTTTCTGTTCGTTTGAGGTAAATTTTTACACAGTTTAACAGTGCTGTGACTTATCAGTGCGTTGACATTGTAGAGCAACTTTATAGGTGAATTAGGTAACTCAAACTACAAGACAAAAAGACCTAAAGCAAAACCAAATTTCCAGTCATCTCAAGTTAAGATAATTTACCCATAACCGACAGTCGATCATTGAGAGAGATAACACAAAAGATGGTCTTCGTCTGCGTAGCTTACTCAAAGTAAAGAGTAATGCTGGTCCTCTACTCCTGCCTTTAGCTTTTAATGCTGAAATGATTGGTCGATTAATTGATTAGTTGATTAACAGAAAAGTAATCGAGAGCGTCCGATAGCATAGCAGTCTATTCCATTGCCTAACAACATGGGGGTCGCCGGTTCAAATGCCTGTGTTACCTCCGCCTTGGTCGGGGGTCCCTGCAGACACAATTGGCCATGTCTGCGGGTATGTCTGTGGGTATGTGTCCTGGTTGCTGCACTAGCGCCTCCTCTGGTCAGTCGGGGTGCCTGTTCGGGGGAGAGGGGGAACTGGGGGGGGAATAGCATGATCCTCCCATGTGCTACATCTGGTGAAACTCCTCACTGTCAGGTGAAAAGAAGCGGCTGGTGACTCCACATGTATCAGAGGAGGCATGTATAGTCTGCAGCCCTCCCCGGATCGGCAGAGGGGGTGAAGCAACGACCAGGACAGCTTGGAAAATAGGGTAATTGGCCAAGTACAATTGGGGAGAAAAAGGGGGAAAAATCCGTCCATCCATCCATTATCCAAGCCGCTTATCCCAATCGGGGTCACAGGAAGCTGGAGCCTATCCCAACAGTCATTGGGCAGCAGGCGGGGAGACACCCTGAACAGGCTGCCAGTCCATCACAGGGCCGACACATTCACACCTATATTTCACATATTTACATTTCACATATTTATTTCATTTTATTTAAGACAGTTTTCTAGGAAAATCCCCACCAAAAAAAGAGTAATCGATTACAATTTTGGTGGTCAATAAATCTTTTGAGTCATTTAGCAAGTAAACATACCAAACATTTGTTGGTTGTAGTCTCATAAATGTTAAGATTTGCTTGTCTTCATTTAATGTATGCCATTGTGAAATGAGTACTAGCGGGGTTTAACTTTGGCTGTTAGTCAGACTAAATAAACAGTTTTAATACATCTCTTTGGACTATGGAAACTCAAGATGGACATTCATTAGTAAAAAAATCATTGGATTAATCAATTATGAAAATACTTGTTAGTTGTAGCCCTTGTAGTGTTTGAATATGGGGCGTGACAGTTGGTTTGGATCAGACAGATGGCCTACGCAGCACTTAAACTACACTTTTTAGTCTACCCTGATGTGACGTTTCCCATGTGAATTTGGGCTTTAGTTAGCTTTGAGCTAGCTCAATAGAGTTTGTTAGCTTTTATTCTCCTGTGAAGGGTTTTTGTACGTTTTTTTAGAGACGTTGCATTTTCCTGCACAGTTGCTGGTGCTCAAAAACATAGACTGATCCATCCAAAGAAATAAAAAAATAGCTTATGAATTTCTATCTTGATGTCAACCCTCTCAATGGCCATTCCACCAACACTGCTGAAACAAGTTAACCAGCTACAAATGGCTTCTCGTTAGCAATTAATAAAACTGCTAATGAGAAGCCATTTGTAGCCATTTGTAGAACACAGACAATAAGTCTGTGTTCCACAGTGACCTACCTTTTGACATACAAATGTTGAGAGCATAACACCCCTGATGGGTGGAATTGTATTGATAACATGATAAATTTGTGGATATGATTGATTATGGTGTAAAACATTACACCATAATCAATCATATCCACAAATGTATCATGCTATTTTTATTTTCGTAACTCTTCTTCTTTCACTGTTATTCCTAGGTGTTTATGATCCTGACCAATCGGGCAGCGGCTTCCTGGATATTCTGAAGGGGGGCACGGAACGTTTCCTGACGAATATCAAGGACACTTCCTCTAAGGTCATCCAGTCAGTGGCCAGGTGAGTTGCCGCAAAGATTCTGCCCCTTTTTCTCAAGATGGTTTATTTCCTCAACAATAACAACACAAGACTTTTGGAGCACTGGTTCACGCTGACTCACCTCTAGATGTTGTCAGTACAGCAGGAAGTGGTCTATGTGTGTAAATTTGTCCCTCGCCTCTTTGTACGGGTACCTTAACAGTCACTCTGCCCAGTCACAATTACAGTTTGATTTGGTTTACCTCTTATTCCATTTATTTATTTTTGTTTATTTGTTGTTGTTTTATTGTTTTCATTTATTTTCCTTGCCCCTGTCCCCCCCATCCCTCATGGTCCTACTGTGTCTCCATCACCTAGCAACTCAAGGTAAATATGGGTCAAGATCATGCACCTGCCTCGTGAGGCGCTTTGTGTGCTCCCTCATTGTGTGCATGTGTGTGCGTATGTGTGTGCGTGTGTGTTTGGAGGTAATTTTTGAAAGGGTGAGAGCTTGCTACTAAGCTTTTTGCCTTGTTGTTTCCATTATTACATCGTGCTCTCCTGCCAAGTGAGTGAATCAAATTAACAGATGAGTGGGAGGAAGTGAATGAAAAGGAAATGTGCAAATAAGAGTGAATGGGTAAATGCAGTATTGAAAGTGGATGAATGAACGGTAGATTGAGTACAAATCCGTCATTTTGATTTTTTCTCACAGCTGACTAAACCACCATCTTGGCTACCATTTTGTCTTAACCAGCATCATCTTTGTGTGCCCATGCTCTATTCACGAACAATAGAGACTCATCAGCATATAGAACTTCTTAATGTAAGCCGGGGACACACTACACAAATTCAAGGTCCATTATGGGAACTTGGTTTACAGATGATCTTGCATTGTGTGAGGGTTCGGGACATTAAAGCTGAAATCTGCAAATTTTAAATTATTATTTCATACACCTGGACCATGGAATCAGGTTATTTATTACTAACTGGCATCCTTAATATGGTTGGAGACACTTTCCTGCCTCTATATACTGATGTTGAAATTTATTGACAGGATGAAAACTGGTGCAGCAAACACATAGGTTTTGGAAACAAAACTGAAACGTGATGCCGATGTGGCCATGCTTTTGTTGGACTGACAATCAGCTTTATTGTAGTATAGTGTTGTGATATATTTTGCATGTGTTAGCTTTGGTCCAAGGATACCCTTTTTGCAAGGGTGGGAAGTGTTTACTGCTGAGCTGACAGCACACATTGATGAGACAATGGCTGCTGCACCTTGTTTGTCGTACGAGTAAACCAGATGCAGCAGGTCGATGTCTTTCTGCCTCTTACATGCACTTGTATCACAACATTGTTCCACTGCAGTATTGATATCTGTCCAACAGAATGTCCACATCATCATCGTGTTTTCAAATGATTCATGAATAGAGTTTAAAAACCGGTGGCCATTTTGACCGCCCATGGTCGTTTTAGGTAGGCGTGAAATCCCGGTCGTTCTAGTGTTAATGAGTGACACAGTGAGAGTTTGTGTTTTTTTGGGAAGTTGAATGGTTGTATGCTGTGTGGGATCCTGGTCTGAAACCCGTTGCCAGCCCATATACCCAAGTGTGTATTCCTGTGCGACACAAGGTGTTGAAACTCTTGTCAGCACCAGTCCTTCACTGTGTGATGTCCATTGTTTGTAGTCTGGTCCATAGTGTGTGTGCTGTGTCCCCGGCCTTAGCCTGTCTAGTTTGTGTTTGTGTATATGCAGTGTTAAAAGTGATGGAGCTGGACGCTAACGTTACTGCACGCTTTCATCGCTAACGCACACGTGGTTTTATATCAGTGGCAGTAGAGACTCAGAATCAAAGTAGACCAATTTGTTCTTTTGCATCATCTTGTGATATAAAACCCCCCCAAAACTTGCTATTGTGAAGAAAATATTGTAGATTGTCTCAGTTTAAACTTTTGGCTGGTTTAAATGACTAGCCTCCATCCATCCAAACAGACTTGGATGAATGGAGCTGTATTGAGTCTGGCAATGCTGTTGTTGGTTTTGTTTGTTTCTTTTCTTTTTTTAAAGTGAAAGAATTTACCAATGATGATGTACAATGACATCATGTCAGATGTCATTTCTTTGCCGCTTAAATCAGTTTTTCAAGAATTTTCATTTTCCTCATAATTCTATTAAAACTATAGCATAATTTATAGCATATTTATATATCTATAATATAGCATGATTTATAGCATAACTACATATATAATATAGCATAATTATATATATAATATAGCATGTTTTATAGCATAATTATATATATAATATGGCATAATTTTATTGAAACTAGTAATAGCCTTATTCAGTTTTTTTTCAAGGTATTAACTTTCCTTGGATAAGTAAAGCTGCATTGGAAACAGTGGGCTTATTAAACTCTAATGGCAGAATGAAATTACTTTCGTCCATGATAAATAACGTTTTAAGACTAAATATCAAACTAAATGAAGTAGTCTTGGTTAAGATGGCAGCTTTTTCTATGTTCTACTCAGTGTAGAAGCAGTAAAAGCAGAACGCAGCTTAACAATGTTAAATATTTATGGATCCATTGCAAAGTGTGTTCGATCAGATTTTCTCGTGATGGGGTTTTCCACTGTTTCCTGTACAGAATGGAGAATGTTAGCCAAGCCCAAAGAGCTTCCTTGAGGAACCTCTTTGTACAGGGTTTATTATATCAGACAGAATTTCCACAAACCTTTAATATACAGCAAATCTGTATATGTCTGTTTAGTTTTGTTGGTAATTGTATTTCCTCTCCCTTGCTTTACTGTCCACTGTGGTTAAGTTGATGAGTGTGTTTTTTCTTGTGTTCCTCTCACAGCTATGCCAAAGGGGACCTGGATATTTCATACATCACCTCCAGAATTGCAGGTAAATATGATAATCTTGTTTTTTTTTTGTATTGCATTTCCCTAAAACAAAACTTTTCAAATCACTCTACAGTCGAGACAAACGACTCAGGAACAAACTTGCATGAGAGAGCAAAAAGGACAGTGTGAAGATTGAAGAGAAAGCCATCATGGCAGGTGTGGGAGGACGGGGGAGATGGTACTCTTGGCATTTTCCTTCACGCTCATCGATCACTCAGTGAGAGGTGTGAAGACGTGTTACGGGACAGTGTGAACAATGTGATTCTTTACATTTTGCTTCAGTGATTTAAAGCTATACACACAGAGGTGGACAAAGTACACAATTCCACTTGAGTCAAAGTATAGATACTCCTGGTCAAATATTACTCCAACACCAAGTGAACGTTGTTCAGTCAAATTTTTATTTGAGTTAAAGTACTGGAGTACTTGCTTTTAAAAATACTTAAGTATTCAAAAGCACTTTTTCTTTTTAATGTCAACGCATTGTTCTCACAATGCATTTACAAGAACCTACTGACTCTGAAACACAGCTGTCTTTGGCATACCACCCCCTAACTGTAAGGTCACAACTTTGCGGGCACATGCTCTAGCATTTGCTTCATTGGTAGCTTGCAGACTCATTCTTTTTAACTGGAAGTGGAATAAAGCACCATCATTTGTGCAGTGGTTTAAGGGAGGTGCTGTCCTTTCTACCTTTACAAAAGCTCCGATATAAAATATGTAAAACCCGCAAAAACTTTGCTTTGACCTGGAGTTTTTCATGGACTTTATTGAAGGTTTTCCCTTTATTAAATGTACTTACCGGCATGGTGGCGCAGTGGTTAGTGCAGTTGCCTCACAGTAAGAAGGTCCAGGGTTCAAGCCCCGGGGTAGTCCAACCTTGGTGGGTCATCCTGGGTCGTCCTCTGTGTAGAGTTTGCATGGCCTCCCCACGTCTGTGTGAGTTTCTTCCAGGGGCTCCGGTTTCCTCCCACCAGTGTTGTAGTTGAGTCACTAAACCTCAAGTCCAAGTCAAGTCTCTCGAGTCCCCAGTTTTCGAGTCCAAGTCCCCAAAGAAGTGTCCAAGTCAAGTCCCCATTACCTGAGTCCGAGTCTGAGTCATCAAGGTTGAGTCTGAGTGGAGTTTCAAGATGGGCTCCAGTGCTCCACTCTGGCACCATAAAAAAGCTGACATACAAATAAAAAAGGTCAACCTGAAACAAAAATGACACAGCTGTCACCACTTCAAAGAGAGTTTATTTACTTTGTGACACAACAGCCAAACAAATGCATTCGCAAGCATGTGCACACACACCAGTTTTGTAGTCGAGTCACTCAACCTCGAGTCCGAGTCAAGTCTCAAGTCCCCAGTGTTCGAATCCGAGTCCACGTCCAAATCATCAGCGCTCAAGTCCAAGTCGAGTCACAGGCCCTGAAAATTAGGGCTCGAGTCTGACATGAGTCCGAGTCCTGGACTCGAGTACTACAACACTGCCTCCCACAGTCCAAAGACATGTAGGTCAGGTGAATCGGCCCTACTAAATTATCCCTAGGTATGAATGTGTGTGTGGGTGTGGGTGTGTGTGTGTGTGTGTGGGGGGGGGGTGTATGCCGGCCCTGTGATGGCCTGGCAGCCTGTCCAGGGTGTCTCCCCACCTGCCACCCAGTGACTGCTGGGATAGGCTCCAGCATCCCCGTGACCCTGAGAGCAGGATAAGCAGTTCAGATAATGGATGAATGTATTTTTTACCTGGTTGTAAATACATATTTACACAAATGTACGTGTATACTCGAGGCTCAGCGTTTTCGTTTTTTACTGATTTTCACCGAAAAATACTCGGATTTTTTAAAAGAAGCAGATCTGTTTAACCCGATTCTCACCCGGATTTTATGTTTCCACAGAGCCAAAAGTTGTTCCTGTTCATATGAGGTTATGTAACAGTGTCCTCTTGTGGCGAAATTTGGCATGCTGGATGGCTTTGAAAAACAAAAACCGAAAACGCAGAGCCTTGTGTCTACTGTTATATTGTCATCAAAATCATAGTTATAGTGTAGAATTGGAGTAAGAAGTCCCTGCATAGTCTACATAATCTGCATAGGCCCTGTAATGGACTGGCAGCCTGTCCAGGGTGTCTCCCCACCTGCTGCCCAATGACTGCTGGGATATGCTCCAGCATCCCCGCGACCCCGAGAGCAGTGGTTTGGATAATGGATGGATGGATTTCAAGCTACAGGCCATAGCGAATAAATCCTCCGTTATTGCTCAAAGAGACAGATGAGGTGATAGATCGTTACACACTACTACCAACTTTTTACTTTTAAACACAAAGAAAGAAGTCAAGGTCTGTAGCTCAGGTTGAGAAAGCCTAGCTGATGAGAATAGGTAGGGAGTCTGAATGGGACTTGATTGACCTGTGGGCCCTAAACTGTAGTCCTTTTAAATTATCACGAATACCCTTGCTCTGCATGGTATCAAAATGACAAACTCAACCACTGAATGAAGATAATGAAAATAACACCACCTGACACTCTCCAGTATAACCCTTTACAAAATGAGATTTCCCAGTTGAAAAACACATTTCAGGTAGAAAAACCCTTTAAACGGCTGTTTTATGCTTTCCCTCAATGCTGCATATATTTGTGTTTGTGTGCAGTGATGTCATTCCCGGCGGAAGGGGTTGAGTCTGCGATAAAGAACAACATTGAAGATGTCCGGTTGTTTCTGGACTCCCGTCACGCTGGCCACTACGCCGTCTACAACCTCTCCAAACGGTCGTACAGGCCTGCTCGATTCCACAACAGGGTATGAACCACTGCGTTTGCATACTGCATACACAGAAGCCCAGCACACCCAAAAAAACCGCACACACATGGCCCATTGTATAAGGAGAGTATGTCTGGCGGTGCTGTCAGAAATCTCCCGCACCATCCGTACATGCCCTATCGTCAGCTGCACTGAAAAGCCTCAGTCTAACTACTGATCCTGGCACCGTATTGGCCTGCCCGGTGACTAAACCCTCTTTGCACACCGTCAAGGCCATGTGCGTGCAGGATTTCTTCCCAACCCAACACAACACCAGCTAAGCTGATTTCACCGGTTAACACCCTTTAACCAGACAGGAGAGGGCTAACCAGTGAACTCAGCTGGTGTAGAGTTGTGTTGAGATGAGGTTTTGTATAGACGTGATTAGCGGATGATTGAGTATCATTTGGCAGTCAAACTCGTAATTGTAGTTACAAATTCAACTTGGAGCAATCTTTCAGTTATCTCGGCCCTGGTATGGGGCCAGAATGACCATGTATTTTAGTGGGAATTTACCCTGTTAAGTCCTGGTAATATGAGTTGGTGACTGAAAAGTATACTGTTGTTCGTTGTATATTCTGCCAACCACTTTGGCGGCTAACTAAACCTGTTTTGAAGTGTTTTATTTTATAAATCTAGTCGAGTGTTGAAGGAAGCTGGTGAATCTTGAGTTTTATCAACCACTGTAGATATTGGAGAAAAAGTTTTGGGGTTTTTTTTGTGTGTGGTTGTGTGTACATCAGTGTTTTGCTATTATAATATTCTACCATGGCCACCACAAGTAGATCATGACTCATCAAAAATGTTATGCAAATGATGAAAATTTTGCCAAGACTGTGCAGTCAAAGATTTTATGTATGTGAGACAACACTGTCAAAACATAAAAAAACCAACAAATCTGACCTGTAAAACACAGTTCTGATAACTTTTTCCAAAATCAAGGTTGGTTTTGTGGGAAGACTGTGACCATTCACTGTGCCACAAAGACACACTGCAGCCTCTCACCACTCTTTAGAAATGCCTCACTCTTCCTCTCAGCAGAAACGGTCAACTTGTTACCGTTGGTTTTAAAGTCACATATGTTTTTAAATGTTGCAAAAGTTGAATGTTGTACTGTTACTGTACAAATTGTCCTGCTGGTGTGGGATAACCCCAGACACTCCTGCACGACATGGCTCCGCACCCCAGACCACCACAGTTTGAAAAATATAAACACTGATGTATTTGGCGTCCGGGTGGCATAGCGGTCTATTCCGTTACTTAACAACACAGGGGGGAACGCCAGTTCGAATCCCCATGTTACCTCCAGCTTGGTCGGGCGTCCCTACAGACACAATTGGCTGCGTCTGCGGGCGGGAAGCCGGATGTGGGTATGTGTCCTGGTTGCTGCACTAGCGCCTCCTCTGGTTGGTGGGGGCGCCTTTTCGGTGGGGAGGGAGGAACTGGGGGGAATAGCGTGAACCTCCCATGCGCTACATCCCTCTGGCGAAACTCCTCACTGTCAGGTGAAAAGAAGCGGCTGGCAACTCCACATGTATCAGAGGAGGCATGTGGTAGTCTGCAGTCCTCCCCGGATCGGCAGAGGGGGTGGAGCAGCGACCGGGATGGCTCGGAAGAATGGGGTAATTGGCCAAGTACAATTGGGGGAAAAAAACGGGGAGGGGGGACACTGGTGTATACCCATACTACATAAAACCTCACTGTAATTCCAAAGACGTTGACCATTTGCGTGTTTGTTTAGCGGCGCGTCAAGTGAACAACATGACATTATTGCTGGAATTAGGATGGGTCTTTATACTCTTGGTTTTTGGTGTGTTTGTGTAGGTTTCAGAGTGTAACTGGCAGGCTCGCCGTGCCCCCAGCCTCCGCAGTCTCTACAGTGTGTGTAAGAACATGCACCTGTGGCTGAAACAGGATCAGAGGAACATCTGTATTGTACACTGTCTGGTAGGTAGCCTGCTGCAGCCCGCCGACCTCCTCTCTGCTCCTGCCCTCTCCTCAAATCACTCCTTTGTTTCATCAAGTTTTTCCTCTGTTCCATTTCCTTCTCCAGTCTTGACATCTTTCCTTGCTGTTTTATTTTCTATTCCTGCGCTCTCCTCTCCTCTCCTCTGCATCCCCTTCCCTCCTCTAGGTTGACATTCTAGCTGTTGCAAGACCCCATTCTTCATTCACAGTAATGATGTCGCCACTTTTTTAAAACCTGGATCAGGCTGTAGACAATGTAGTGATCATAGTTTTACACAGGAAACACACTTAGGTGGGTTCGTCCACAAAGTGCATTGATCCTGGTTTTGTTCTTCATCAGTCGTGCATTAGGGCTGCATATAGCGATGTACAGTAGCTTTATGGAAGTCTTAATTCACTTATACAGAGAGGGAGGGAGGGGGGATTTGTGAAATAAATGAGGCAGGTGAAGATGGCAAGTGCCACGTCACATATTTTCAACCTCTCTCTCGCTTTTCCCCTCCATCTTTATATCTCTTTTCTCCCTCCTAGGACGGCAGGGCGGTGTCAGCTGTTGCCGTGTGCTCCTTCCTGTGTTTCTGCCGTTTGTTTAGCACGGCTGAGGCTGCTGTCTACATGTTCTCAATGAAACGCTGCCCGCCTGGCATAGCACCCTCACACAAGAGGTACAGTAAAATGCATAAACACACAAACACACAGACCTAAGGAGGATAGCAATCAGGTGTGTTTATGGTTTGCAGATCATTGTCGTAGTCTGCTGACTTTGCTGTAGTTTGACTGGATGTTTTGATTGGAATTGTGTTTGTAATGAATGACTGGTTTCATCTTTATCGTTGTTAGTGTCTGTACTTGGTAATTTTGATTTGGATCTTGTTTGTGAGGGCGGCGCAGTGGTTAGCACGGTCGCCTCACAGCAAGAAGGTCCTGGGTTTGAGCCCCGGGGTAGTCCAACCCCGGGGGTCGTCCCGGGTTGTCCCCTGTGTGGAGTTTGTGTGTTCTCCCCGTGTCTGTGGGTTTCCTCCGGGGGCTCCGGTTTCCTCCCACAGTCCAAAGACATGTAGGTCAGGTGACTTGGCTGTACTAAATTGTCCCTAGGTGTGTGTGTGTGTGTGCCCTGTGATGGCCTGTCCAGGGTGTCTCCCCTGCCTGCCGCCCAATGACTGCTGGGATAGGCTCCAGCATCCCCACATCACTGAGAGCAGGATAAGCAGTTTGGATAATGGATGGATGGATCTTGTTTGTGATTGGTTGATTTGATCTGGCTCTCGTTTGCGATTAAACATGATCTTGGATGATGTCATTTATCTTTTTTGTTTTTATCAGTTTTGGTTTTGATTGTTTTGCTTTTTTTTGTAGGTACATAGAGTACATGTGTGACATGATGGCCGAGGAGCCCATTATTCCCCATAGCAAGCCCATAATAATTCGCTCCATCGTCATGACACCCGTGCCCCTCTTCAACAAGCAGCGCAATGGTTGCCGGCCGTTTTGTGAGATCTACGTCAGAGACGAAAGGGTCCTCACCACATCGCAGGAGTATGACAAGATGAAGTACGTTTCTGTATATATACACCCCCCCCCTGACAAATGTCCAATATATTGTCCATACAATACAAACATGCAGAAAGTAAAAGTCCTACCATGTATTTTTTCTAGCCATTCACTTAACAAGGTGATACCTGGCTGAAGAGTTGTGCTAATTAAATTCAGCTGGCGTCGTGCATGGGTGGAACAAATACGTGGCAGGACTTTTACTTTCTGAAACCGGGTTGTCCACCTCTGCAAACATGCAAGAGTGTCCCCATGTGCATTGCATGGTCAGATTCCCAGCTGCGTCAGTAAATTATTGCAACCTGAAAACACTGTGAGATCCTTTAGGTCCTCAGACTAGCATCTTGTGGTAATTTCACAGGTTAGTGTAAAGTTGAAAGGGGATTGTGCTTTTGCTGTCTTAGCCCCTAAATTATGGCTCAATCTGCATCTTGATGTCAGACTATTGGAAGCAGCTCCCACTTTAAAAGGTGGCTGTGGACCCATTGGTTTCTCTTGCTCTTTGCTCTGTTTTATGTTTTGTATTGTGATTTGTTGTTTTAATATCTTACACCATTCTTAATGTCTCTTGAATCTGTTAATTGTTCTAACTTTTGGCTGCATATTCATACCATTGTGAAATATTTGGGAACCTTGTTTGTAAAAGGAAGTTATAATTAATTACTTACTAACACATAATATGTCCAAACAATGGCAGTGGAGTTTTTAACTAGATTTTTTAACACAATCTTGGAAAGTGAGAGGATGCCTTGAGGGGTGGAGAAGAAGTATACTAGTGTAACCCCTTCTTCACTGGCGGGCAACGCCAAGCACATTTGAACAAGACAACATCCTAATGCTACCAGTTACTAAAGTGTTACAAGCAAATCCAATGGCGCAACAGGATCCTGAGTTCTCAGCGGTGGAATGTTGAGCTGGCCGAACCTCCTGTGCACTACTTCAACTGGAAAGAGGTGAGCGAGGGGACTTCCTCTCTTCACCACTAATTCCCTAGAAACATTCCTTACGGTTACTGTAATATGCCGACTAGACACAACAGACACAGGATGAACTTCAGGCCTCACTTGTAGCTCAGGGACAGACGATTCATCACTGGTAACAGCCTAGTCTACAAGTACAGAACACTCACTAAAGGTACCAGGTAATTTAGTCACGCCGGAAAGCTGCAACACCTGGCCCGGCTGCAGGACAACAGGTTTAGGCTTTGTAAACCACACAGTGCCATGCTTGTCCACAAAATCTTGCATGATACCAGTGTGTTGGAGGGACTCAAAAGCCTTTTTAATGACCGGGTGTATTCTCAGAGTGCTGAGAAACCGGTCTCCTGCCTGTTCCCTACAAGAAGCAAACAACTTTCTCACTACCTGAGTGTTTGTGCCAACCAAAATAGCTATCCCCTGTTTGGTCTGAGGGTCAGGACACAAAAGAGCTAGGGTGTCTACCACCTGAGGCACTCCAGTAACAGCCCCAGTAAACTCAAGCCTGAGAGACAAGTAGCCATCATATGGGTATTTGTGACAGCTCAAACCCCATATTTCAAGATTTTCCACTGGCTGCAGAGGCAAATGTTTCAAATGCGCATCATAAAAGCTGCGATACAAGATAGTGACCTGGGAACCACTATCAAGAAGAGCTTTGGCATAAATCCCCTCTATCTGCACAGGCACCTCGGTAGAGGGCCCCACTAAGCCAGCCGGCAGGGGTGACTTGCTGACTTTAATTTGAGGTAAGCATTGGGTGGAACGGATTTTGTGTGATGGAGCTCGACGCCGTTCCGTCACTGAGTTCTGCTGAAGTTTCCCTGTGGCAGTGACCCTTTTGATCAGCTTCTGATTCACCAGTATGAGGTTCTCAGAATGCGTACACGCTCGCTTGGTGTGACCATCCTCCCCACACTTATAGCAAAAGATGCCAAGCAAAGAAGATAAAGCAGCAGACGTGGGAAAGGTCGAGGAAACAACCCTCGGGGAAACAGTGGTCTCTAAGCTCTGGCCCAGTGTAGTCTGCGGTGCTGGCATTTCAGGAGTCAGGGTAGCAGCACTCAAAACTCTACTCACTAAAGCTGTCAGTTCCTTGACTTCATTCCTTAAACTATCCACCTCAGATGGCACTGGATTCACAGCCACCTGGGGGACAGCAGCAGCAGCAGTCACACGTGCACGAGGAACCGCTGCGGCAGCAACAGAAAGCTTAGTGTTTTCTCTCACACTTACCCAATGCTCCTCTTCTCGGATTTCCCGCATCAGCTGAGAGAGAGTAGGTGGATCTTGCAAAGTATGCATCATTCGCGCACGTAAAGCCACCAAATCAGTGGTAAGGGCACCCTTAAAGAGCTGCTCCATGCATGCATGATTCAAGTCAGCAGGACCAATCCCTCCTCTCACAAGAACACGGTGGAGGAGTTTCTCCAAGCGATAGAGGTAAGCAGACAGTCTCTCTCCATCTTCCTGGAATGTATGGCGAAACGATGCCATAAGATCTGCCCCACTCTCAGTGGACCCATACACAGTGTCAAGAGCAGTTAAATACTCAGTAGCCGTGGAAGAGGGATTACTGACCTTCAAGAACCTCACGATGTCCGCAGCAGGCCCACGCAAGCTTTCAACAATGCGTTGCCTCTTTGCAGCATCTGCACACTGCCATTCAGTGATCATCTGAGTAGCCTGTTCCATCCAGGAATCATATTCCTCCTCACCAGGGGGAACAGGTCGCAAACCTGAAAACAACCTCAGCTTCCTGCTGTAACAATGCCAACAGCTTGGCCTCAAATGCGTCCCCTTCAGGGACAGGGTTAGCATACGGCAAACTACTCAGAGCATGAACAGACCAGGGACCCGCTTCACCTACAATTCCCATCTCAGGGGGTAAAGAAACGGGTTCTAAAGCAGCAGAAGTCTCCACTAGAATGAACATGTGCCTACCAGTCTTGTCACTACGGCAACCACGTATCCGAGTGCGACCCAAAACTTTGACTGTATCAAGTACACGGCTCACAATATCATTTCCGACATTCAGTGGCACTTTGCTAAGCAAAATAGCATGAGACACATCCAAATTCTCCTCATGGCTCCACTCGACAGCCTGACTGAGCTCCATGCTAACTGTATTAAATCACAACAACAAACAACAATAAACAGTAAACTACCTACTAAAGTTAATAAAACAGGCGAATCCCAGCGGTGCCTCCATAATGTAACCCCTTCTTCACTGGCGGGCAACGCCAAGCACATTTGAACAAGACAACATCCTAATGCTACCAGTTACTAAAGTGTTACAAGCAAATCCAAGCAAATCCAACATTAATTAAAATTTCACAGGGTGTGACAACCGTTCACAATACACAGAAAGAAAGTATCAAAAGAATACAAAATACCCAGCACTTTCTGTTGGGGCCCGTTGGTGCACATTAAACCAGTTCTCTGAGCGCAGGGCAAGGCAGACACCCTACGATGCCGAGGTGACGAGACAAAAGTGCGTGGGTGTGTGTGTATAAGTGCTCTGCCCAAGTTACTCACGACCCAACGCTCCCACGACCGGGAGGCTGTGTGTAGCTCAGAGGATGGTCGGCGCTGTGCTTGTTGTCGGCTCCCCGGCAGGGCCTCCGATGGTCGGCGCAGTGCTTGCTGTCGGCTCTCCAGCAGGGCCTTCAATGGTCGGCGCTGTGCTTGTCGTCGGCTCTCCGGCAGGGCCTCTGATGGTCGGTGCTGTGCTTGCCGTCGGCTCCCCGGCAGGGCCTTCGTCCGCAAGATGGCCACAGGTCGCAACGTTCCGAAAACCCCGGCGAAGACAATGGTCCTCCGGTGGGAAACGAAGCAATCCGACCTGAAACAAACCCCACCAGCAAGCACCCGACCGTGGGCCAATCGCAACCCCCGGGTCCTCAAATGTGGCCAGTACACGGCTGTGTACAAAGTCTCCGCGAAACGAGCACTCAAACAGGGCCGCAGAGAGAGAGATAAAAAAATGTGACCTCTCTCCTTGGAGTCCGGCTCAATCTCTCAGCTCCCTCCTTTTCGCGAGGAGATCGACCGTTGCGACCCCGCGATTTCGCGGGCAGAACACTCCACATCATATCATTGGCCGATAACAAAAATTCAAATAACAAATACATCCCATTGGTCCACATGTTTGGAAACCACACCCACACAGGAAATGTTTAAGACACAAAGCATGCTGGTAAATGAAGTACCAAAGATTTTTTTTTAGATTTTAACGGTCCTTACACTAGTACCAATTTTCAAGAATAAGTGTGATGTGCAGAACTGTAGCAACTACAGAGGTATAAAGTTGATCAGCCACAGCATGAAAATATGGGAAAGAGTAATAGAAGCTAGGTTAAGAGGAGAGGTGACGATTAGCAAGCAGCAGTATGGTTTCGTGCCATGAAAGTGCACCACAGATGCGATGTTTGCTTTGAGAATGTTGATGGAGAAGTATAGAGAAGGTCAGCAGGAGTTACATTGTGTTTTTGTAGATTTAGAGAGAGCATATGACAGGGTGCAGAGAGAAGAGGCGTGGTATTGTATGAGGAAGTCAAAAGTTGCAGCGAAGTATGTAGGAGTGGTGCAGGATATGTATGAGGGCAGTGCGACAGTGGTGAGGTGTGCAGTTGGAATGACAGATGGGTTCAAGGTGCAGGTGGGATTACATCAAGGACTGGCTCTGAGCCCTTTCTTGTTTGCAGTGGTGATGGACAGCTTGACGGATGAGATCAGGCAGGAGTCTCCGTAGACAATGATGTTTGCAGATGACATTGTGATCTGTAGCAAGAGTAGGGTGCAGGTGGAGGAGAGCCTGGAGAGGTGGAGGTATGCACTGGAGAGAAGAGGAATGAAAGTCAATAGGAGCAAGATGGAATACCTATGGGTGAAAGAGAGGGAGGACAGTGGAAAGGTTAGGATGCAAGGAGTAGAGGTGATGAAGGCATATGAGTTTAAATACTTGGGGTCAACTGTCCAAAGTAACGGGGAGTGCAGTAGAGAGGTGAAAAAGAGAGTGCAGGCAGGTTGGAGTGGGTGGAGAAGTGTGTCAGGAGTGATTTACGACAGAAGGGAACCAGCAAGAGTTAAAGGGAAGGTTTACAAGATGGTTGTGAGACCAGCTATGTTGTATGGTTTGGAGACAGTGGCACTGACGAAAAGACAGGAGGTGGAGCTGGAGGTGGCAGAGTTGAAGATGATAAGATTTTCACTGGGAGTGATGAAGAATGACAGGATTAGGAAAGAGTATATTAGAGGGACAGCTCAGGTTGGATGGTTTGGAGACAAAGCAAGAGAGACAAGATTGAGATGGTTTCATCTGTGGAGGAGAGATGCTGGGTATATTGGGAGAAGGTGGCTGAATATGGAGCTGCCAGGGAAGAGGAGGAGAGGAAGGCCAAAGAGGAATTTTATGGATGTGGTGAGGGAGGACATGCAGGTGGCTGGTGTGACAGAGGAAGATGCAGACGACAGGAAGAGATGGAAACGGATAATCCGCTGTGGCGACCCCTAACGGGAGCAGCCAAATGTAGTAGTAGTAGTAGTAGTAGTAGTAATAGTAGTAGTAGTAGATGTCCAAACAAACTCACATATCCCTACATACCCACATACACCCTTTAAAAGGCATATAATGGAAGCCATAGTAGAAGTCTGCTTTCAAGTATTTACCGTGCATCTATGCTCCTGTTGTCTACCCCAAGTAGAGGACTGCTGTGATACTCAGGAGCCCTTGGTTGTGAATGTATGGATCTGTCAAGTACTGGCCCGAAAAATAGCTTAATCCTGGATGAATGGAGCTTAGAAAAACATCCTCTACATGTCTCCCAAACCTAACAGTCGCTTTCTCTCTCTTTTCCTCCCTCCCTACTATCTGCAGGGATTTTAAGATGGAGGATGGGAGAGCAGAGATCCCTCTCAATGTGACAGTCCAGGGAGACATACTGGTTGTGATCTACCATGCTAGGTCTACACTGGGGGGACGTCTCCAAGCCAAGGTACCCACACACACACACACATACAGAGGTTTAGATACTTGCTTATGCATTACGAAGGTATAAACACACTCCCGGAAAGTATAAACAAGCGTGCACAGCACAGCATTGACACAAGCAAGACAGCATAGACAAACAACTCCAGATGATAAAACTTACATATGTGCAAAAGTGTGTGTGTCTGTGTATCAAGTATACACACTTCTGTGCAGGTACATGCAGGTATAGACATGCACAGATAAACATACACACCTACAAAAACACCTCAGGAAGCGTAATGCTCACTAGATGTGAAATCATGCTTTCAAAAAAACATCGTATGCATCTCTGTAAGAGTTAATTTTAGGAGACTGATGATAAAATCACTTTTCTGATATGCATATCTGCAGTGTTTTTCGTTTTAATTTGTTATTGCTGTCATTTACTTTATTTCTTTCACTGTCTTTTTATATATTGGGGTCCACTTCCTGAGAAAAAAAAAAGGGGGAAAAAATAATTTCCTCCTCTCTGGTTCTAATTTCCCCGCCTAACACCTCTCAGTCATACACCCTGTTTACGCCTGGTTTTAAAATGTGTTTTTATGCGGTCGGATCACAAGTGGACAGCGCTAAATATCACCAAACGACCACCAGAACGTTTTATGAACCGGTTACTCAAACCACTTACCGAGGTGGTCTGGGATGCATTTGACCACATATCTTTTGTAGTGTAAACGCTAATGCGTCCTGGTGGGTCCCCGACAAGGACGTAACAGGAAAATACGTCATCAGTGCAGGATGTGGTGGTTGTTTTGGTAACAGCACGCCAACTTTCGAAAAAAAATGGAGAGAGAGGAGAGTGTACGTGGTTGGAGTACAAGTGAAACGAGATGCCTAATCTCCATTTGGGCAGTCCTGTCAGTCTCAACAGCTGGAGTAGTCCGTACATGTATGTTAGTGCTTGAAACATCTTCAAATTAGCTATTGTTTTGACAGCTAGTCGACAAATCTGGCGCTTGACTGAGGCCCTTTGACTTTGTAGTGGAAGTGATGTAGACTAACGAAATCTTCTTCTTCTTCTTCTTCTTCTTCTTCGGTGTAACGAAATCTGATCACAAGTGGTCAGCAGGACGCATTTGGAGACGCATGATAGACACAGGTGTAAACGGCGATGTGTCTCGCTGGCCACTTGTGATCCGATCGCCCAAAACGCATTTTAAAACCAAGTGTAAACAGGGTGTTACACGCTCTGGCCATTACTGCTGGTTACTTTCAATGTGGATGATGTGAAAACGTAGTCATACACTAGCAGTGCACTCATTTTGAATCTCTCTGGATAACAGTGTCAGATACCTGCCTTTAATATGTATATTTAAATGAGTTTGTGATTATACAGGGTAAATTGGAACAAAGTGCTGTATCATTATTAAACCAAGCATGTATTAAAGTATATATAAGTAAGCATGTATTAAAGTATTTATAAAATATATATAAGTAAGCATGTATTAAAGTATTTATAAAGTGTATATGTAAGTAAGCATGTATTAAAGTCCTGTATCATTTCACCTCAGATGGCATCCATGAAGATGTTTCAGATCCAGTTCCACACAGGCTTCGTCCCCAGGAATGCCACCACTGTCAAGTTTGCTAAGTAAGTTGACAGGCTACAGCTCCACTGTGTATCAGGATGTATGAGAGGACGATAGAAATCAAGATCGAGGGCGTCCGGGTAGCGTAGCGGTCTAATCCATTGCCTACCAACACGGGGATCGCCGGTATGAATCCCCGTGTTACCTCCAGCTTGGTTGGGCGTCCCTACAGACACAATTGGCTGTGTCTGTGGGTGGGAAGCCGGATGTTGTGGGTGTGTGTCCTGGTCGCTGAACTAGCACCTCCTCTGGTCGGTCGGGGCGCCTGTTCGGCGGGGTTGGTGACTGGGGGGAATAGCGTGATCCTCCCATGCGCTACGTCCCCCGGGTGAAACTCCTCACTGTCAGGTGAAATAAAGCGGCTGGCAACTCCACATGTATCGGAGGAAGCAGGTGGTAGTCTGCAGCCCTCCCCGGGTCAACAGAGGGGGTGGAGCAGCAACCAGTCTTGGAAGAGTGGGGTAATTGGCTGGATACAGTTGGGGAGAAAAAAGGGGGGGGGGATCAAGATCGAAATCTTAGATAAAGAAGGGGAGAAACTCAATATCTTTTGGGCAGAGCCCATGTTTCAATGTGACATGAAATGGGATGCAGTATTTTATTTTTTTTGCACTCTCACACTGACACACACACACACACACACACACACACACACACACACACACACACACACACACACACACACACACACACACACACACACACACACACACACACACACACACACAGAGTTTCCTTTGTTCTAACTGGAGCTGATGTTGCTGTCTAGTCACACAAGAATGAATCCCTGCAGCCTCCCACCAAGATTCAGTAAGTCATGGTTTTCACCATTATTCAAAGCTATAAATTCGGAGTCCCGAAACCCAAGACAGTGACATTTTCTTACAAAAATAATTCATTCATTCATTCATTCATCTTCTGCCGCTTTTCCGGGTTCGAGTCGCGGTGGCAGCAAGCTAAGTAAGGCACTCCAGGCGTCCCTCTCCCGAGCAACGCCCGCCAGCAGCTGAAATGAGTCTCCTCCGTAGGGTGTCTGGGCTCAGCCTTAGAGATAGGGTGAGGAGCTCGGACATCTGGAGGGAGCTCGGAGTAGAGTCGCTGCTCCTTCGTGTCGAAAGGAGCGAGTTGAGGTGATTCAGGCATCTGATTAGGATGCCCCCTGGGCGCCTTCCTTTGGAGGTTTATCGGGCACGGCCAACTGGGAGGAGACCCCGGGGAAGACCCAGAACTCGCTGGAGGGACTACATGTCCAGTCTGGCCTGGGAATGACTTGGGATCCCCCAGGAGGAACCAAAAAGAATTTACTCCAGTAATTCAGAAAACATACAGATATCTCAAAGGTGCAGGTCTAAAATTGCTTCATAAGCTTCATAGTTGCCTATAATGAAATTTCATGCCAGCAAGCGATTTATTTTTTTGTTTGTCTCAAGTGTAGGGTATCTTTATTTTTCAATAAAGCTGAACGTCTTTCAATTACTTTTACTCATTCTCTCTCCTCACTGTTTTTTTTTTCTTTTGTTTTCCAGATATGACCTGGATGCCTGTGATATCCAGGAGAAGTACCCAGACTTGTTCCAGGTCAACCTGGACATTGAGATGGAGCCCAGGGATCAACCAAGCACTAGGAGCCCTCCCTGGGAAGGTTTTCACACCAAGGGTCTCAACCCAAAAATCCTCTTTTCTTCCCGGGACGAGCAGCAGGAGATCCTCAGCAAATTCGGTAGACAACATTAAGCGTAATCACCCCCAGCTCTGCTAGCTAGCGCATGCTAACACAACTCGCCCTGGTATGGCGAGCGCATTAAATAGACAGCTGGGCGAGAACGTTGGGGTTCGAAATTGAGGTGCTCTCGTCTTGTTTTGAGTTTCAATATTATTTGGTCCCCGTTTGTCAGTTATTGGATCCTTTCTGTTTGCTTGCTTGATTTGTGCAGATGATACCCAGTAATTAATGTGTGTATATCCCCAAACCAGATTCTATTTTTTTTTTAAACTTTTTTAATACATAAATAAACTTAAGCATCAACTGTACCTCCCTTCCCCACCCAGGTAAGCCGGAGCTTCCTCGTCAGCCAGGCTCTTCGGCGTTCTACGACTCTGAGTCGCCCCAGCCGGCCAAGACCCCCGAGAGCTCCACCGCAACAGAACCAGAAACTCCTGTCAGCACCGACACCAATGCCAACAACTTCTTCCAGACCCTGGACTGGGAAGGTATGGAGCTGCATCTTTCACCAGGAATTATGGAATGAATGTTATTTTGGGATGTACTGTTGCTTTAAATGGTGCTCAGATGACAAGTCTTGGTTAGCTTGTTTGAACAACTGAAGTTTGCTTTCATTTGGATACTTCCAACCTAGGTAGTGTTAAAGCTCATGATGACAGGTCTGGACAAACAGGGCAGCACGGTGGCCCAGTGGTCAGCACTGTTGCCTCACAGCAAGAAGGTCCTGGGTTCGAACCCCAGGCCATCCCCAGGTCCTTTCTGTGTAGAGTTTGCATGTTCTCCCCGTGTCTGCTCGGGTTTCCTCCGGGTGTTACGGTTTCCTCCCACCATCAAAAAGACACGCATGTTAGGGTTAATACTCCTGCCTTTGCCCCTGAGCAAGGCAATGGAAAGAAGAACTGGAGTTGGTCCCAGGGCACTGCAGCTGCCCACTGCTCCTTTACAATAAGATGGGTTGAAGAGATACTTGCATCAAAATCCGACTTTTCCTGTTGTTAATCGATGTAAGGAGTGTGGATGTGATCGACAAGATGAATGGTAGCCCTACAGTCACATTTATGGCCAGACGAGAGATATCGACGGTCGAGTAACTGATTTCCAGTTGGCAAAAATGTGGTAACTTGCCGCGTCACGAAGTACCGTTAGCATAGAGGGCGTGTCCGTAGTGGGACGCTAGAAAAGCGGGGACGCACCCTTTTGGCTTGAAGGAATACGGCTGTATTGGCTGAGCAACATATTCGTGAGGCGAGTAGTCAACTTCCACTGAGAAAGAGGAATCATCTTCCACTTCCACATCCTCAACCTCAAAGCTGCTGTCGGTGGTCTTGTCGCTCGCCTTTTTTTTTTTTTTGTAAAGTGACGACAGAGCAGAAAGGGGGCTGTCACCAGTGTATTTCTCGTTTTCTACGGCAAGCGGTTTAGCCCCAGTGTTTAGCTCACCCAGCCACACCCACACGACCACCCTGAATTTCAGTAGCCAATAGCTATGAAATCATAAAACCACACTTACCTTTCCGTTGTAATTCAAACCACCCATGTTAAAAATGTGCTCAGAAACAGCATGGAAGTATCTCTTTAAACTCAGGGGATGAATTTCATTATATGTTTGCTTACAATGACAAATAAAGTGTCTTTCTTTCTTACTTTCTTTCTTTAAAGGTTGTCTGGGAGTTCAGGGCAGATGGTTTTCAGTGTACCGCCGAATACAATGCTAGCTGCAGACAGCAGGTTGAAATGAGTACACATGCCTCATGGTTTTAAAAGGGAAGGGAAGGAGAGTCTAATTAAGAGCAGCGAATCCTCAATAAAAGACATGGTGCACCCTAATTCTGTTCAGTACCATGAAAAGAACATATTTTAGAAAATAAAAAAAAAGTTTTTGCCTCGCTAATGATTGTCTCAAGTTTCTAATTAGCACTTTTTTTTCTACTTCAAATTTGTAGCCCCTTTGTGAGAGTAAAAAACATACCATGAAATTGGGAAGGACGGGTGCTGCTCTTGCGTCAACCAGCAGTCGCTGTTCTTCCTTCATTTTTCGCATCGTTTGTATGTTTTCCAAGTCTGTCAAGTGTCCGGTCCTGTCCACTTTATGTCCCAAAAGGTTGTTTTTTGAGTTTATTCAGGAATGGATATTTTTTTTTACCTTCTACTTTTGATGATTTATTGTGAACTTTTCCTGGAGTCACCAGTATTCCCAAACAATCAAGTGTGCTTAATGTCACTTAGCACTTGAGTTACATTCCTTGCACTACCCAGGAACCTTTGCACACTTGCGTAGTTGCACTCCTGCATATTTGCAGTTGGTGTGAATTTCCATTTTCCTGCACTAGTTCTGTGATTTATTATCGATGTTGTCCTTTTATATTCTGTCACTGTGTGAACCCTGGCTGCGTAACAAATCCCTCTAGTGGGACAATAAAGATAACCTTGAACCTTGGGATTTGGTTGCCCAGAGGTCAACCCCCAGGTATTTTTAATTTGTTCTTCCCTGTCATAGTTTGTTTACACTGACTGTACTCATAAAAACGTTTTGATTTTTGATTTTGAGATACTTTATTGATCCCCATAGGGAACTTACGCTCTGCATTTAACCCATCCTAGCTGTAGAGCTGGCAGCCACCGTGCAGCACCTGGGGACCAACTCCAGTTCGTCTTGCCACGTCTCAGTCAGGGGCCCAGACAGGAGTACTAACCCTAACATGCATGTCTTCTTTTTTTTTTGCAGGAGAATGTGACTCAACATGTTTGCTTTTTAGCAACAACACCCAGCTTCACATTCCCACAGTCGCATAAATTCACACGGATGGCATCCCAGTACAACTACTCTTCTGCCGTTAGCTGCTTGACTGGAGCAGTTTTCTGACAGTACTTGCTGAAGCAGCCAAGAGTATTCCACATTCACTTCCCCTTCCAAAGCAAACGCAAACCCCAGCCCCTTCCTAGCCTCTTGACCACCATCATCCCCTGGTCAACTGATCGGCTGATTGTTGGTTTGATTGGCCTCTCTGTTTATTTTCAGATAGGAGTGGCCACCAAGACACCTCAGACAGCCAGGGGGGCGAGACCATGAATGACCAGGATGACCTTAGTGACCAATCAGAGGGAGAGTCTTACTCTTATTCTGCCCCTAGTGGGGAGCCGCTGTCACGTGACCCCAGTGAGCCTCTGTTTGATGCCGACTTCGAGGTAGGAATGAAGCTTGAATGGCTGATTTATGTTCCCTCAAATAAACATTTGGCGAATATCATGAATACAGGGCTGTCCTTGAGAGTTTGCCACAGTAACTTACCATTAACAAGCATCTGCCTAATTGAAAAGCAGGCGTTACCAAAGTAGGAGAGGAAACAAAGTTGCTGGCTAACAAAATTTACCAGCATACAACTGATGGCACAAAATAACTTTCCACCCCAGTGGGGTGACTTGAAATTAAAGCTTCGCAAGTAACGTGGCATAGCAACAGCTGTCAAGCAGTATAGTGTGTCTGTCTACCAGTTTCCACCAAAACCTGTCTTGTCCGGAGACAACGCCTGTTGTTTAACTGTAAACGCTATTAAAATGTTTGTTTACTGAACACTATAGTTAGTAAATTCCATACTATTTAGCCTGCAAAGTTGGTTTTACAAGAGCCAAAGCACCTCGTATGATACCTTGGACATGTTCTTCTTTTCTTCTCCTCACATTTTCTCTCTCTTCTCTCTCTCTCTCTGTCTCTCTCTCTCTCTCAATCTGTCTCTTCCTCCAGACTTCTCCTGCAGTCCAGGAGGCTCCAGCCAGTGACACCGCTGACCTTTTGGGGTTAAACTCTGACCCCGAACCACCACCCCAGACATCCTCCTCCTCTTCCTCCGTTGCTCCTCATCAGGGAGTCCAGGGAGGCCTGAAAACCTCTTCCAGCAACAGCGACCTCCTCAATGACTTGTTTGCGCCCCCTGCTGATCATAGCGGAGCAGTACAGGACGAGCTGTTCTTCAGTGGAGCGTCACAGGGGCCCAAACGTAAGACTGCTGCAACTGCTTTCTTATTCTCTTCTATGGGACAATATTCATTCTAACTTTCAGTTTCAGATATTCCAAAATTTATACCTCAATAAGAACACGCCTGAGAAGAGCTGTAGTGTTTATCCATTGTATTATTTACTCTCATTTCAGCAGAATCAGTTTCAAATTCTTTAGTTAGTGGACATTCTTTAATGCAGAGAAACTTTTCAGTTATTTCTGGTATGGCCACTCCAAGCAAAGCACATTTGGCGAAAACCTCCTGGATTTTAAAGCAGTCTAAACTGAGCCTGTTATCAGAGCAGGAAACTAAAACTGTTGTCCAACAACCTTGTGGATGGATTCCATATTTCACTGGTCATCTGTGTTTTCTCACTAGGTCAGTTATAGTTGCCACAGTACAAAGTATAAACCCAGAGTAAAAATGCTGAATGATGACTAGTTTGCTGTTAAATGTGTCTGGTAGAGGGGACGAAGTTATTGGCCACAAAATTAACCAGTGATTTAAGGACCATAAAATAGTTGTTTCATCAATTTCATTTGTTGTGGTTTCTAATTTGAATGTCTATGTGTTGCTACTCAGGGATTTGATCTGTTGACTCATCCACTGATTGAATGATTGATAATTTCCTTTGGATGAATGGCATGCTATAGCTCAGCGGTGGCTAACCATGTGCCATGGAGAGCCATGTGTATGCAGATTTTCATTCCAACCCGACTCCACACCAGGTGATTTCCCTGATGCATTCTTCCTGTTTGGTTGAAGGGTTGCTAATCAGTGAAATCACCTGGTCTGGAGTCCGGCTGGAATGAAAACCTGCATACACATGGCTAACCATGACACATGGTTAGCCATGTGTATGCATGGTTAGCCATTTAGCTACAACTAAATATGTGAAGCAACATTTTCAGGGTTCAGGGTTTGTTTTGGGCGGCACGGTCACGCAGTGGTTAGCACGGTCGCCTTACAGCAAGAAGGTCCTGGGTTCGAGCCCCAGGGTAGTCCAACCTTGGGGGGGTCGTCCCGGGTCGCCCTCTGTGTAGAGTTTGCATGTTCTCCCCGTGTCTGCGTGGGTTTCCTCCGGGTGCTTCGGTTTCCTCCCACAGTCTAAAGACATGTAGGTCAGGTGAATCAGCTGTACTAAATTGTCCCTAGGTGTGAATGTGTGTCGGCCCTGTTGATGGCCTGGCGGCCTGTCCAGGGTGTCTCCCTGCCTGCCTTGTAATGACTGCTGGGATAAGCTCCAGCATCCCCGTGACCCTGAGAGCAGGATAAACGGTTTGGATAATGGATGGATGGATGGGTTTGTTTCGAGATGGGACCATACATCTTAAAAATATATGCAGCCACAATGTTGTAAAATGATTTGTGTTGAAACGTCCACATGATAGCGTGTCATGTAATGGTTTTTCTGTTGCTGCATTCAGCGTAAAAACACTTTGTCATATTTATCTTTTTTAATGAAGTGCAGTATTTTATAAAAAATTGAAATAATAAATTTGAGCCCATTACCAAAAGAACACTATTCTTTTCTGTTCTTTTCTTTATTGAATGGGTAGATATTTATTTCATATTATTATAGAACATTATAACTCTGTCATATTACATAAATAACTGTCTTCTCCTACCTTCTCTCCCCTTTCTTGTCTGCCCCACAGCCATGGGCGACCTGTTTGACCCTTTTGGGATGAGCGACTCCGGTGCTGGCCCTGGCGTGGGGTCGGCACGGCAGGCCTCGGGACCCGACCTGTTTGGAGACTTGATGGGTTCAGGTAGCTCAGGATCCACCAGCTTCGCTTCGTCTCACAGTAATCCTCCTCCCGCTTCCAATGCCAGCCTCTTCGACCTCAGTGAGTATGGCCTGACGGACAGATGACAGGGACAGAAACGCCGCTGTTACGGGACACAACTCCCCGTAAATAAGACTAGCCAGTTTGACAGACAGAGACGCACATGTGTCGACCTTTGTGTGTGTTCTACCAGATAAGCTTGTGAATGACCCTCCTAAGATGACATCATCGGCCAGCCAGCCAGACCTGTTGGGGGGATGGGACAGCTGGGCGGCGAGCACCACAGCTGGCCTGAGTTCAGGCACCAGCAAACCAAACTACACCAGCACAGGTAGGTGGAAGAACACAGCTAGCTTTGGCATACACATATACATGTGTGTGTCTGTTACACACACACAAGGCATTGTCGGACTGGAGGAATCAGAATCAGAATACTTTTTTCATCCTCGAGGGGAAATTGGGTCCTATTACAGACACCCATGCTCTAGTACAGAAAAAACTAACAAGATAACAAGAAACTAGAAACACATGGAAACAAGAAAAACAGAAACAAATAGAAATAAAAGATAAAATAAGAAATAGAAATAAGAACAAAATATATAAACAGCATGGTGCACATAACACCCTATTTATACTGCTCTACCGCAGCACAAAACAAACTGCACAAACAAAACCCGACAGGGTAAAAGCAGTGGAAGGGCCAGACTGATGACCATTAACTCTGAGTGTCTGACCCTCTGAGGGAGAGTTGTAAAGTTTGATGGCCGCAGGCAGGAATGACCTCCTGTGGCGCTCTGTGGTGCATTTCGGCAGAATGAGTCTATTACTAAAAGTACTCCTGTGCCCGACCAGCACGTCATGGAGTGGGTGGGAGACATTGTCCATGATGGCACATAACTTCAGCAGCGTCCTCCTCTCAGAAACCGCCGCCAGAGAATCCACTTCCAGCCCCGCAATGTCACCGGCCTTGCAGTTCAGTTTATTGAGCCTTTTTGCCTCCGCTACCCTCAACCTGCTGCCCCAACACACAATAGCAAACAGGAGAGCACTGGCCACCACAGACTCATACCACATCCTGAGTTCTTCGAACTAGTTCATAGTTCTAAGAACTGTTGAAGGAACTATCCCCTTTTTACTGTGTCTGCACTGTGGGAACCGGGAACAATCGTAGTTCTGAGAACGCCATTTTGAGGGACTTTTTTAGGTCCTACTTGAGGGAAGGTACTCTCTCAGCACAAGAGGAACCTCGAGTGACAAGTTTACGGCGATTGGTCAAGGCGTAAGTGTAGGTTGATTGGTTGAACACATGAGCTGACGCAGCACTGGCAACCGCCATCTTTAAAAACCCATGTAAAATGTTAGCCATGTACAAAACAGCTCTAAATGTTAGGCTTTAGAAATGGAAGAAAACACAGACAAACGGACCGATGGTGAAGTCCAGGCTTTATTGAGCCTATATGCACCACATAGGCTATATTTGCACATCTCCTTTCCAACTCTGTTATTATTCTGAAAACCACGACACACAAAAAACCCACAGCTCCGATCATGGCGTCCTTCATCTGGTTGTTGTTGTTGCTGCTGCTATTGTTGGTGTTGGTATTGTTGTCTTGCGTGCAGAATGAGATAAATATTTGTACCGATACACATTTGACGTTGATTTACTCACCGTGCAGAAATGACGTCGGTATACTAACTGCCGGTTTACATCACTTCAGCGTCCCTGGCGGTGCGAATGCAAACAGAAAAAAAAGCCTTTGAAGGTTCGTAGTTGCCGGGGAACCTCCCCAGTGGGTTGTTCCTCTCAAAAAAGTCCCTAGAAGGTAGGCTGGATGACACACTTTCACACAAACATGTATATGGTCAGTCACTCATAATGGGTGGAGAGGAGGGTCAGGAGGGATTTGTGACAGAAGGGTACCCGCAAGAGTTAAAGGGAAGGTTTACAAGATGGTTGTGAGACCAGCTATGTTATATGGTTTGGAGACAGTGGCACTGACGAAAAGACAGGAGGTGGAGCTGGAGGTGGCAGAGTTGAAGATGCTAAGATTTTCATTGGGAGTTATGAAGAAGGACAGGATTAGGAAAGAGTATATTAGAGGGACAGCTCAGGTTGGACGGTCTTGAGACAAAGCAAGAGAGACAAGATTGAGATGGCTTGGACATGTGTGGAGGAGAGATGCTGGGTATATTGGGAGAAGGATGCTGAATATGGAGCTGCCAGGGAAGAGGAGAAGAGGAAGGCCAAAGAGGAGGTTTATGGATGTAGTGAAGGAGGACATGCAGGTGGCTGGTGTGACAGAGGACGATGCAGAGGACAGGAAGAGATGGAAACGGATACCCCTAACGGGATTAGCCGAAAGTAGTAGTAGTAGTAGTAGTACTCCTAATGGATGCAACATGGTGGACAAATCACTACTGGCTAAGTAAAAAACTATGACTTTTTTTTTACTGTACCAGCCTCTATAGCATATGTGTCCATTATTAGAAAATCCTATTTCATTTAAAGACTTTAGTTTGCTGGTTAAATAGTGAAAGAAGCTGGTAAATCTAGAATGAACCAGACACTTTGACTTGTGAAATAGAAGGGTTGGTTTCCTACCCTGTTCAGTAAAAGCATGAATAGTCGAGCACATACAGACATTATACTGAATTGAATGGAGTCACAGATTCATTCAGATTATAAGCAGGTCAAAGTCTTCCAAGTGACGCCTCAGCAGTTTCATTAATTTCACCCTTAAAGCCATGGAAGGAACTTTGTCTTCCGCTGCAAATTCTAGTACTCACTTTGATTTTCAAACATTTTCTGCTGGGGAAAAAAAACCCACTAGGGAATGTTTAAAGGTAACTCCCAAAAGTGGCCACAGTGTAGAATTTAGCCAAAATGTATGATGAAAGATGTGGAAATTTAGTGAACACAAAACACATTACATTAGGCGACAGGCATGGGCGCAAGTCTGTGAATACTGGGATGGCATCCAGCACCCCCCCTCCTTTTTCTGCTGCACCCCCTCTGCCGATCCAGGGAGGGGTGCACGCGGACTACCACATGCCTCCTCCGATACATGAGGAGTCACCAGCTGCTTCTTTTCACCTGACAGTGAGGAGTTTCACCAGGGGGCGTAGCGTGTGGGAAGATCATGCCATTCCTCCCAGTTCTCCCCCCCCCCCCCGAACAGGCGCCCCGACCGACCAGAGGAGGCGCTACTAGTGCAGCGACCAGGACACATACTCACAGCCGGCTTCCCACTTGCAGAGTTGTGTCTGTAGTGACCAAGCTGGAGGTAACACGAGGGCATCTAGCGCTTTAGCTGTGCCCCCGTCCATAGGGTGAGTGGTTGTGTCAGGAAGGGCATCCAATGTAAAATGTTGCCAAATCATTATGCGGATTGACAAAACCATACCGGATTGGTCGAGGCGTCATACGAGATCGGTCGAGGCCCGGGTTAACAGCAGGCGCCATTGGTGCTGTGCCCTCACAGGGTACTAGTGGAAAACTAAAAGCTGCTGTGGTGACCCCTGAGGAACAGGAAAGGAAACAAGCCGAAATAAGAAGAAGAAACACATCACATTGCACCTAGTCCTGAATACTGACTCCCAAGTGGTTTTACCAAGCAGCTATGGGCATGTCCTTGTGCTTAAACAAGTTGTCCCTCTGTTTCTAGAACATTTGATGTCTGCCAGTTTTATTCAGTGCTGTACAAGTTGACATAGTCTTGTATGAGTGCCACCAAGACATAACGCTATCTGCCTGTTGTTCTTTATAAATAAAATAGCAAAATTGTGTAGCGAATTCAGGGGGGAGCCAGGAACTGCCGCAGCCAGGACGCGAACCTGGGTCTCCCGTACCACGGGCGTCTACGTTAACCAGTCGACTAAAGGGTCCAACCCGTTAGCCAAGGGCCAGCAAGTCTAGTCATTCGTGGTCATTACAGTTGTTTTTTAAACCATTCTGAACCATTACTCGTGTGTGTGTGTGTGTGCGCGCGCGTGTGTGTGTGTGTGCGCGCGTGCGTGCGTGCGTGCGTGCGTGTGTGTGTTTCTAGCTCCAGGAATGTCATCTTTCTCCAAGGCCAAGTCTCAGAGCTTCGATCCTTTCGCTGACCTTGGAAATTTGGGATCCAATTTACCAGGTTAGAGGCTTGCCTGGTAACCTTCATCATGGATAATGAGATGCTGTATCAGAGGCTCAGAGTCGTATCCTTGGGGGAATGAGTCTTGACATAGCAGGGGACTGTTAGACTAGGAGTCAGACCAGGGTTTCCAAATCAATTTTGAAGAAGTATGTTGCTTTATCCAAAAATAATGATGTATTGTCAATAAGAAAAAAATTGTTTCATTTATCATTTACATTGTAGTTGGAAAATAGTCAAAATAGTAACGTAAAATTCCAAACTTGATCTAAAATGTTTGTGTTCCTAACGCCAGTAAGATGAATAATCACAATTGTTAATCTCACCTATGACTTACTGGAATTGAAAGATAGAAGGATAGAAAGAAAGACACATAAACACTTACAGATAGAAATAAATGTACAGACTGATAGATACAGACAGACTGTTGAACTGGAGATGAATTATCATTCGTCCCTCTGTTTTCTCCGTGTTTCATCCAGGCTCATCCAGCGGGAGTTTCTCCGGCCCTGCTTTCAACGCCAAGGCTCCTTCCTCTTCCTCCTCCTCTGCTTCTAAATCTCAAGGCCAGTACTGGCAGCCCGGAAGACCCGGATCAGCCCAGGGTAAACCCTGGATTGCCGGGTCAGGACTTGGGTCTGCGTCTAAACCTCCAGCCTCCTCCACCCAGCCCACCAAGCCCAACTATAACCTCAACTTCTCGAGCGTCATCGGCGGACGAGAGGAGAGAGGCGTCCGCGGGCCTGGATTTGGTAAGAGAGAGTGAACGGGGGTGAAGGGAATTCTTAATGGACCCAAGGCCTGAATATAGACTCTGCCATTCAAAATAATGTCTGCTTACCACAGAAAGTTGGTCTGCTACCAGTGCATTTTTAAAAGCCAGCAAAATCTTACAATACCTTAATATGAAATATCTGGAAAAACTTTGTACTTGTTTAATCAGGGTGAATTTTTCTACATTCACATCCTTGGTTGTGTATTACATTATAGCATTTGGCATTTATTTCTGTGCTCCATTTCTTGGCAGTCATTGCTATTTTCGTGTTAAATTTTTCATTCTTTTGCGGCTGTTTGCGTTTTTTTTGGGGCGATTTGCAGCTGAGTGTGAAATTGCCGGGATGAGAGTCAGCACCTCCAAGTCTGAGGCCATGGTTCTCTACTGGAAAATGGTGGATTGCTCCCTCCGGGTTGGTGATGAGTTATTGCCTCAAGTGAAGCAGTTCAAGTATCTCGGGGTCTTGATCACGAGTGAGGGTAGGATGGAGCGGGAGATTGACAGGCGGGTTGGTGCAGCATCAGCAGTAATGTGGACGTTGTACCGGACCGTTGGGGTGAAGAGGGAGCTGAGCTGGAAGGCAAAGCTCTCAATTTACCAGTCAATCTTCGTTCCAACCCTCGCTTATGGTCATGAGCTTTGGGTAGTGACCGAAAGGGTGAGATCGCAGATACAAGCGGCTGAAATGAGTTTCCTCCGTAGGGTGTCTGAGCTCAGCCTTCGAGATAGGGTGAGGAGCTCGGACATCTGGAGGGAGCTTGGAGTAGAGCTGCTGCTCCTTCGCCTCGAAACGAGCCAGTTGAGGTGGTTCGGGGGGGCATCTGATTAGGATGCCTCCTGGGCTCCTTCCTTTGGAGGTTTTCTGGGCACGGCCAACTGGGAGAAGACCCCGGGGTAGACCCAGAACTCGCAGGAGGGACTACATGTCCATTCTGGGCTGAGAACGCCTTGGGATCCCCCAGGAGGAGCTGGAGGGCGTTGCTGGGGAGAGGGACGTCTGGAGTGCCCTACTTAGTTGCTGCCACTGCGACCCGACCCCAGAGAAGCGGCTGATAATGAGATAAGATGAGAGATGAGATGAGATGAGATTTTTCATCCTCTCACTTGTGTTGTGGAGGCAGCAAACCCTAAATTAGCTTAAACTGTGGGACCTTTTCAACAATTAAACAATAGCCATTGCCGAAGTCCTCTTCATGTGTCAAATCTGCAGTTGTTCCATATCACCGCAGAAATGCTTTATACGATAGAACTAAATCAGCATAATGCAACACAATTGTCTCTGTACCGACTAGTCATCAGACCTTTGCCTGTAAATTCTGTCTGCTGAGATAAGAACAATCCATAATGGTTTTGTTATTTTTTTTGTTCTCTTTACTGTTGAACTTTCCTTTTGGTAGAGACCGAGTACAGAAGTAGAGCAGCAAATGTGTATTTACATGTGGGGTTTTCTACAAAAGCTTGGTGCAGGGCAATATGAAAAATATCATGATAATGGTAGGGTGTTGTATGTATATTACAATATCTTCTTGCATTTGTAAAAAAATACCATGTTTAAAAATCCAGCTGAGGTTCATCACATTGAACTGCTTGGTAATGTATGATATATTATTATATAATTTCAAAGCAAAACTAGTTTTCAAATGATACTCCCTTAAATATTTTATATCTCATTTTGTGAGAAGTTTTGGGTGATAGTCTCATTAATTAAGTTATACAACAAAAGGATGTATCACCATAAGACGGTATACAAAAGTCATCCTGATATGATACCATTGAAAGAGGATAAAATGGTAATATTGAATTATTGCCCAGCCCTACTAAGACTACATCTGTAGTGCTGACATGCATCCTCATTTCAAGCTATTTGATCCCCTTTTTGTTTTGCCAAATAACAAATAACTCATTTCTCAGTTGTTGAAGATTGAATATTTTCTTAGTTGCTTTTGATAGCACCATTATTATATATGATGCAATTGGTTTACAAAACATTCTGTTATATTTTAATATTATTGTCTCTTGATCTTTGCTGCATGTTCTGATGCAGGCCCCAAGCCCAAAGTGAAGGAGGATGACTTTGAGGACCTCCTGTCCACTCAAGGCTTTGCCTCTAGACTTGATAAGAAAGGACCAAGGACAATTGCAGAGATGCGAAGGCAGGAAATCTCTAAAGATGTGGATCCTCTCAAATTACAGGTACTGGTTATACCTACATATATGTGCACGCATGCCAGGGGCTGGTTTCCTGACCTGGGCTTTTATCTTTGAAGCCAAGTCTGGACAGAATAGGGGCATGTTCTAGGTGAGGCCAGACTCAGCACACACTAATGCAGTCATCTGTCTGCAAGCCACAGTGTGCTTCACAAGCAACTCTCACTGGTTTATCGGCATAGGAACTTAAAATAATGGTGGAGTTTCATCATCCCAAATCCCACAGCCATGTTTAACTCAGTTCTGTCAGGCCACTAGTTAGCAGGGTACATGCAAATGTAGATGAGGAAACCATCAGTGGCAAAATTCACCAGCATTTCCCTTATGACTGCTGTTTATTTCACAGCCTGGGGACATTGACCTCTTGAACTCTAAGGGGCATGACCAAAATGTCTCCTCTATGTGTGCTGAAGGCCTCTCGTGTCTTCTTTCTGTCTGTGGTGTAGATCCTTGACTGGATAGAAGGAAAGGAGCGTAACATTCGAGCGCTACTGTCCACCCTGCACACGGTGCTGTGGGAGGGCGAGACGCGTTGGAAACCGGTGGGCATGGCTGACCTGGTGACCCCAGACCAGGTGAAAAAGTACTACAGGAAGGCCGTGCTGGTGGTCCATCCGGATAAGGTACAACATGACACAGAGTCTATAAAGTTTCACTGTTGTCGTTTTACTTGTGTTTGTTTTAAGGCAGAAAAGCTTCATTGTCCACAAGCGACAGTAGTGGTTAGTGTTACTGACTGAAGCCGGGATCACACTACACGATATTTTTCCCTTTCAGGATGGTCACTGCATCAGATTAGGCAATCATAGAGCCATAAATTCTTGCCGTGACTTGGCCGGGAGATTAGCAACACTACAAGTATGATACCAACCAATCATTGTATGCTGCCTTTCATGATCTTACGCGAGTTCATAGGTCGTTGGGGAGGAGGGTCAAGAAATTGTCAGTCATGGCTACAGAAGCAATGTGTGATGCTGGTGCTCTTGTGTTCCGAAAAGCAAAATAAAAGGAAGAAGAAAAAAAAAAACAATTGTGGATGCTGTTGCGGCTAGTGCTAGTGGGGAATGCTAACCTAGCATAGCTTAACCAGCTACTCAATCGGTTGCTAAAGTGTCTCCACTATTTCTCACCAATATTTAGCCCATCTTTTTGACTCCGTCATGGTCCTTCCTCGAGGAAACGTCAAAAAAGGCAGGGATATTGTTGCCACCACTCAACCAACCTTTCCTTGGTTTCATCATTCCACCTGACAGCAGCAGCATCCTTCTTTTCTCTGTGCTATGTTTACATATATGTGCACCGGAGAGCACTCTGCCATCCTATTGGTCAACGTCAAGGAACACTTTGTAGGAGATGTCAGACTAGGCGGGAAAACACAAAAACAAATCTGACATGCTAGACTTTTCGTCGTGGTATCGTGGGGCGTCCCAGGCGCCACATCGCTGTTCCTTAATTATGTCACACTACATGGGGTAGACGCCCATTCGTTGTTCCCGACGTTCATAATTGGGCCTGATGTTGGAAATTTGTCAGCGACAACAATAATCGTGTCAAAATCGGGCTTAATTCGTGTAGTCTGATCCCGGCTTGAGACATTACCAACATCAATGACTGTGTTTTTCTTATTATGTATAACATTATAGGTTTGTACAGGATATAAAAAGTATAAAAGTTTTAAATGTATTTAAAACTAGCAGAGGTACCTGGCGTTGCCTGGGGAAAATGTTCTCACCAAAACAAACAACACGATCGGATTTTTATGATATAATTGATGATGAAATATAGGATAATTTATGATATGATACATGTGATAAATGAATGTTATTAACGAAAATTATCAAATGTCATAATTTTCAATCCATTCATCAACCTTCTTTGCCAATGTGTGTATTAATTGCTCAGGGCTCAAGCTCCTCAGGGTAAACCACGTTGCGTGCCTTCAGGCTAGCATTGACAATGTTAGGTGTAGTGCCTCCCTTGACCACTGGAAGGATTTGCCAGAAGTCTCCATAAAGCATCGCTGGAATGCATCTTTCGCAAATAGATCAAAATTTTTACTTGGTTTTTGAAATATTTTTGAACCGTGCAATCCTTGGAAAGTGTTGATTCTAAAGATACCTTTCTTTTTGTTCTACAGTGAGTATTTCTGGAGTTTTAAAGGAACATACAAACACACACTATTGCTTTATATGTATAGAAAGATAATATAAATAAGAACGATATATATACATATATATCATCGACCTGTAGGTGTCGCTGTGGTTCGTGAGTTATAGTACACCTGGGTAACCGAGAGAGAACAGAGAGGCATAGATGACCAGAAAGAAAGCACTAACGCTTGCCACAAAAAAAACTCAATTTCGCAAATAAATCAAATTTTTTTACTTGGATTTTGAAATATTTTTTGAACTGTGCAATCCTTGGGAAGTGCTGATTCTAAATATACCTTTGTTTTTGTCCTACAATGAGTATTTCTGGAGTTTTAAGCAAACATACAAACATACACTATTGCTATATATATATATAGATATATATATATATATATATAGATATATATATATTTATATACAGTGCATCCGGAAAGTATTCACACCCCTTCACTCTCTCCACATTTTGTTATGTTACAGCCTTATTCCAAAATGGATTAAATTCCTTTTTTTCTCTCATCAATCTACACACAATACCCCATAATGACAAAGTGAAAAAGGTTTTGTAGAAATTCTTGCAAATTTATTAAAAATAAAAAACTGAAATATTGCATGTACATAAGTATTCACACCCTTTGCTATGACACTCAAAATTGAGCTCAGGTTCATCCTGTTTCCACTGATCATCCTTGAGATGTTTCTACATCTTAATTGGAGTCCACCTGTAGTAAATTCAATTGATCGGACATGATTTGGAAAGGCACACACCTATCTATATAAGGTCCCACTGTTGACAGTGCATGTCAGAGCAGAAACCAAGCCGTGAGGTCAAAGGCATTGTCTGTGGACCTCCGAGACAGGATTTTATCGAGGCACAGATCTGGGGAAGGGTACAAAAAATTTTCTACATATTTGAAGGTCCTGAAGAGCACAGTGGTCTCCATCATTCGTAAATGGAAGAAGTTTGGATCCACCAGGACTCTTCCTAGAGCTGGCCGCCCAGCCAAACTGAGCAATCGGGGGAGAAGGGCCTTGGTCAGGGAGGTGACCAAGAACCCGGTGGTCACTCTGACAGAGCTCCAGCGTTCCTCTGTGGAGATGGGAGAACCTTCCAGAAGGACAACCATCTCTGCAGCACTCCACCAATCAGGCCTTTATGGTAGAGTGGCCAGATGGAAGCCTCTGCTCAGTAAAAGGCACATGACAGCCCTCTTGGAGTTTGTCAGAAAGCACCTAAAGGACTCTCAGACCATGAGAAACAAGATTCTCTGGTCCGATGAAACCAAGATTGAACTCTTTCGCCTGAATGCCAAATGTCACATCTGGAGGAAACCAGGCACCTCTCATCATCTTGCTAATACCATCCCTACAGTGAAGCATGGTGGTGGCAGCATCATGGTGTGGGGATGTTTTTCAGTGGCAGGAACTGGGAGACTAGTCAGGATCGAAGGAAAGATGAATGGAGCAAAGTACAGAGAGATCTTTGATGTAAACCTGCTTCAGAGCGCTCAGGACCTGACTGGGGCGAAGGTTTACCTTTCAACATGACAACGACCCTAAGCACACAGCCAAGACAACGAAGGAGTGGCTTCGGGACAAGTCTGTGAATGTCCTTGAGTGGCCCAGCCAGAGCCCAGACTTGAACCCCATTGAACATCTCTGGAAAGACCTGAAAATAGCTGTGCAGCGATGCTCCCCATCTAACCTTACAGAGGTCAAGAGGATCTGCAGAGAAGAATGGGAGAAATACCCCAAATATAGGTGTGCCAAGCTTATAGCTTCGTACCCAAGAAGACTTGAGGCTGTAATCCCTGCCAAGGGTGCCTCAACCAAGTACTGAGTAAAGGGTGTGAATACTTATGTACATGCAATATTTCAGTTTTTTATTTTTAATGAATTTGCTAAAATTTCTACGAAACCTTTTTCGCTTTGTCATTATGGGGTATTGTGTGTAGATTGATGAGAAAAAAAAGGAATTTAATCCATTTTGGAATAAGGCTGTAACATAACAAAATGTGGGGAAAGTGAAGAGGTGTGAATACTTTCCGGATACACTGTATATATAGATATAGAGAGAGAGAGAGAGAGAGAGGGGTCCTTTCATACTTATATCACCCCCCCCCTTTCTTTCTTTCCTTCCAGGCAACAGGGCAGCCCTATGAACAGTACGCCAAGATGATCTTCATGGAACTCAACGACGCCTGGTCAGAGTTTGAGAACCAGGGATCTAAAGCACTCTTCTAAAAACCTGGTCTGGATCCCAGCTGCACTGGACCGGACCACACCAGGATCCGGGTTAGACTGAGTCCAGACAGAGACAGGACTGAGCCCACATTGGGCCTTAGGAGATCGCTGAGCCTCTGAGAGGTGTCCTCTCCTTCATTCCTTCCTTCCTTCCTTCCTTCCTTTCATCCATTCTCAGCGGATGGAGAAGACCTTTGACAGACCTCCTGCCTGGCTGCAGTGAAAACTTCATTAGCACAGACAGCCAGTTTAAAAAAAAAATTTTAAATATAAAAAAAAAACACATCACAACTCTTCATCTCACTGCCTTTAGTCACAATTGCCTGAGCGATGCTGCAGTGAACAGCAGCGGGAGGGTGAGAGGGAGAGATGACCGACAATCACACAGCAGACGTTAAGTGGGGGGAAATCAAACAATAATGACAACTCGAGCTCCACATTCCTTTTGAATCAATGAGGGAAACCACAACAAACCAACATGGTGTTACATTTTGGCTGTGGCTTGTAAGCTTGTCTGCCCCAATGGTGACAATTGGCCAGCAAATATTGGAATGTGCCGAGTGAGTAAGTGTGCGCAAAGGTCCAGGTTTGTTCCAAAATCCCATTGAACGAGTATTATTCTGAAAGTAGCGGAGTATTTGGTATTAGACACTGTGGCCGCTGGATGTAAGTTTGTTTCCCTGCTGCTGGTATAATAAATCTCCCCCAGGGTTAAAATCGCCCCTGGATTCTAGGGAAAGTTGGTGCTTTTGGTAATCTTGTTGACATTCCACGATACTCCCATTTGACGGGATCGGTTTTAGGTCGACTGATTGGAAACTTGACTAGGTAGTGTGGCGCGCCTTCGAGGACTCGTTCGGGTAGGGTTTGGGCCTTGAGGCGTTTCCTCGTCGTCCTCATCGTGAAGACGGACTGGCCTGCCAGTAAAGCCCCAACGCCCACTGAAACACGACGCTAATACTATTACTACTATGACAACACACACTCCTGAGACTGATGTTCAAACCTGCAGCCTAAACCGCTAATACCTGAATCGGTGATTTGCTTGTTTTGGTGCCTGACGTAATAAAAAGTGGGCAGTGGCTTCTTCTTTTTTTTTTTTTGAAGTGTTCCTTCCTTTAAGTAGAAGCAACGAGTAGTCGACCCACTCGGGTAACACTTGAGTTCAAAAATAAAACGCTCCTCAAGATCTGTCGTCGCTCCAACTGGCAGGTTTCCCAGGTCCATTTCGTCATTATTGTCTACTAACAAGCCCCCCCCCTTCTGTATGTAAGCCCCGCCCACTGCAGGCACCTCGTTCTGTGCCCTTCCCCCCTTCTGTCTGTAAGCCACGCCCACTGCGGGCACCTCGCTCTGTGGCTCGCTTGTCTGTCAGCACATAGGAGATATAAGCTGAAGGAACAAAAAGAGAACGTGATCCCCCCCCCCCCCCCGTGGATAATGTTGCTTTTACTTTGTATGTCTTCTTCTTTTTGATTGGTTTCACTTTCTGTTGTGCTTTTTTTACAGTTCCTGTGTAAATATCATTTGTGAAGTAGCTTTGTTTGAGATACGATCCGAGAGTAGACCAGGGCAGTGGAGTGTGTGTGTGTGTGTGTGTGTGTGTGAGCGAGAGATGGGCATGTTTAAGGGTGATGAAGCTACAAATTCCATCATGCTTTCCTGTCTGCAATCACAGTATCGTTTTTTATGAATTAGTTTTTCCCGCTGTGTTAGCAGAGACCTCTTTCCATTTTGTTTAAGCTATTAGGTTTTTGTTTTTTTTCATAATGAACTTTCCAGCTTTCTGTTTGCTCTATTTTTCTTTCTTCCTTTTTTCCCTTTTTTTTAAATTTTTTTATTTCACATTTTACCTCATGGACCAATCAACTCACCTGTTATCCTATTTATTGTTTTCCGGGACGGGTTTTGGGGCTAATAATGACTCGTATTCATGCAGATTATTGGCATAAGTTAAATGAACATATGATAATATATGAACTGAATGTGCTGAGCGTCAGTGAAAGATGGTTGTTGGCTTTTTGGGGGTTTTTGTTGAGTGTTTTTTTTTCTATCCAGTTTATTTTGCTGAACTGATCTCATTCCAAAGCATCTTTTATCAATACGAATGTGCTTATATATATAGATCTATATATATATATATATATATATATAGATCTATAGATCTATATATATATAGATATATATAGATATATATATATATAGATCTATATATATAGATCTATATATATGCTCTCTGTTGGTAATCGGGTATGTGTGCGTCATTTGTCCTTGCGTCCATCTGATTCCATACACTTCCTTGTCTCTTTCTTTTGCTCTGAGGTTGAACAGAACGTTGTCCCGTTTGACGGTAGGGACGTCGCCTCTGTTTTCCAACCTCAGTCTGTTTTTAAAGAGCTAACACAAAGAGAGAAAGGAACAGCTGTCGCTCGGAATCTGTTTGAGAATGACTTTTGACAGCATCATGTCACCATAGAGAGGTAAACATTATAAAACCACACCTCAGCGTCCTTCACTGAACCAAATTACATCATACTAATATGAATGTAAATTTCAATGCAAAAAAAGAGGAATAATAAAAAAATCTTTTGATCGGAGAGTGATATGTGGGTTATTTCATGTCTGCACCCCATATGGCATTTCTAACCTTCTTCAAATTTGTCATTTGTGATATTGGGCTACACAAATAAAATTGACTTGACTTGACTTGACTTGGTGGCACGGTGGCGCAGTGGTTAGCACGGTCACCTCACAGCAAGAAGATCCTGGGTTCGAGTCCCGGGGTAGTCCAACCTTGGGGGTCGTCCCAAGTCATTCTCTGTGTGGAGTTTGTATGTTCTCCCTGTGTCTGTGTGGGTTTCCTCCGGGTGCTCTGGTTTCCCCCAACAGTCCAAAGACATGTAGGTCAGGTGATCCAGGGTGTCTCCCCACCTGCTGCCCAATGACTACTGGGATAGGCTCCAGCATCCCCGCGACCCTGAGAGCAGGATAAGTGGTTCAGATAATGGATGGATGGATGACTTGTGTAACGGGGGCAGTCCTATGCTGTTCTATGCTGATCAGCCTGCTGCACGCCCGTCACTCTCATCGTTAGCTCTGCGTTGTGTTCTATTTTCGGTGGGGTCCCAGGTGTTGTGGGGGCCCTCAGTCTCTCATCATCATGATCAAGGAAGGAGGGGGGACACACAGGACTCTATTTGGCCCACCTTGCCATTTATTTTAGTTTCAAACCCTTCGACAAACGTCCAGTCCTCCAGCGGGAGCGGTGTTTCTTACGGACGTGGGGGTCGAAGTTCAACCACTGCCCGGACTTCACTTGGGTGCGTTAGAAGGAGAAACCGTCCACGGGACTCCGATGTAAGAAAGGATAAACAAGTATTTTATCCCACAGCTTGCAGTATCTTCTTACAGGGATACTCAAAGTTACGTTCTCCTCAACCAGCAAAACTGTCCTACGGTAAGAAACACGCGTGGCTCGGCTCGATCGCTGCTTGAGACTCCTCCCACAAAACAAAAATGGCCTCTCCCGCGTTCCCTCTTCCGTGTACCCACAAGACCTCTCTCTTAAAGCGACAGTACACGTATATGACGGTCGTTGGAAAACATACATAAAAGTAAATAATGACATAAAATAAAATGTAGTAAACACAAATCACAGCACACAGACAGGATTTGGTGATATTTCATACTCAAACAAAATAAAATAAAAACATTAATTTTAACCTGGTTACATTCACCCCTCCTGAAATTCACCAACATCCTGACAGCAGGATAAAAAGAGAAAGAGGAAAGGAAAAGCCCATCACTGACTACTGGCACAAGTGAAAAGAAGAACCTAGTCCTCCAGTCAACTTAGGAGCTACCTCGGTTACGAGGTTCAGAAAATAATGAGGTTGATCAAGTCTCAGTATTCCCCTAGATCAATGTGACGCCTGATACGCCACACCATGCGCTTGGCCCAAAACAACCCTGTCTGATAGACACCTAATAACTCACATTAAACTAGTTTGAATGACTCCAACCTCCATCAAAGTTCAAACCCTCACACTCCGTAGAAATGGCATCTGAGCCATAGATTCTATTAACCTGTTCACTGACCTCACCACCCTCCCTGTGCGTGTCCTAACCCGACCATCGCTCTCTACTTGTGTGCGTGAGACAGTGCGAGCTTCAACATCTGTATCGAGTGAGTGTGGTGCTTCTGTGTGCGAATCAGTGTGAGATATAACACCGACATCGAGTGAGTGTGATGCCTCTATGTGTGGTGCATGTGTGTTGTGTGGTGCGTGTGTGTCGGGTGGAGTCTGAGCAGTGGCCCCCACAGGACTGACTACCAGACTAGACGGAATGAACTCTTCCGCTTCTGCCCACTCAGGTCTAGGCGAGTCTCCAAGTGATGAGACTGCTAGCCCCACTGCATCCCCTGAGACCGTCAGGCCATCTGCACTGTCCTCCTCATCGGACTCTGCGCAGTCAAGCAACTGACTGGTTGTACTGGACTCCTCACCCTGATCTAACTCAGGAAGGGGCAAGAAGTTGACCTCCAACAAACGGTTCCTGTGCACCACTCTGGTGTGCCCCTCTGCATCCTGAATCTTGTAGACGTGGATATTGGGGTTGACACCGACAACCGTGTACACTCCATTCTCCCATTTGTCAGCCAACTTTCTCTTCCCTCGCTCACTCTGGTTCGCAACCAAAACACGATCCCCGACAGACAGGACAGTGCCCTTGGCATGTCTGTTGTACTGTCGCGCCTGATGCTGCTGCTCAGCCGTGGAGTGCTTCTGAGCGATCTCCATTGCACTCCTTAGACAGGAAAGCAGAGACTGAGCATAAGAGTCATAGTCAACAACGTGAGGATCATGCAAAACCTGCCTGAACATAACATCCACCGGCAGTCTTGGGACACGCCCATACATCAGGAAGAAAGGTGCATAACCCGTGGTCTCGTGAACAGTGGCATTGTACGCGAGCGTGAGAGAATGGATCTGCTGAGGCCACTGTTGCTTCTGCTGAAGCGGAAGGGAACGGAGCATATTCCCCATCGTGCGATTAAAACGCTCTGTCCCGCCATTACCCATAGGATGGTAGGCCGTCGTGTGGGACTTCGCTACACCCGCCAACTTGAGAAGCTCTGCAATCAGGTTGCTCTCAAAGTTTGTGCCCTGGTCAGAATGTATTCTTTCCGGAAACCCGTAAACACAGAATACATGATCCCAGAGTTTCTTGGCGACCTGCTTCGCCGTCTGATTGGTGCAGGGGAACGCGTGAGCAAGCTTAGTGAAGTGGTCAGTAACCACTAAGACATCGACTGACCGCTGCTTACTGTCCTCAGCGGACCAGAAATCCATACACACAAGCTGCATCGGTGCGGAAGTTTTAATGCTCTCCAGGGGCGCGCGAGCAGCTGGCTCTGGGGTCTTCCCAAACACACATCTCCGACAGCATCTGACATATGCTCTGATATCCCTCTCCATGTCAGGCCAATAAAAACGCTGCCTTGCAAGAGAGAGAGTACGGTCCTGGCCCTGATGACCAGCGTGATCGTGGATGCCAGACAGTGCCTTGTCTTTCAGACTCAGAGGTAAAACATACTGAGACCTCCTCTGCTTGGACACTGGGTCCTTTGTCACCCTGTACAAGACACCATCATTGACTTCCAACTTCTCCCACTGTTTCAACAGCCTGAGGACCTTCTGGTCAGCACCATGCCTCTCACGCCTCGATGGCCGCTTCCGAACAGCGACAAAGGGCAACACCTTGGAGATGCAGGGGTCCTGCTCCTGACTCAACCTGAGCTCCTCGGTGGATAACATTGGCAGTGTATCCTGACCACCCGACAGATGCTGAACGTGCTGGACCAAACTGAGTGCTGTGAATACTGATGCATCAGGCCAGTCACATTTGGCTTGACAAAAAGCCCTGACCTCAGCTGCATCACAAGCAAACCCAGATCGCGCACTACTCACTGTTTGGGACTGGCAACTGAGTCTGAAAACATCCTGCACAGAGTCCCCCTCAACCCCGTCGGCTTCCTGAACAAGGGCCGGGTAGGGCTCCCTAAGTAGCCTCTGACTGACGGGCTTGGAAAAAGGGTCGCGACTCAAGGCATCCGCCACCACGTTTTTCTTCCCTGGCAGGTGTTTGAGATCGAAAGTGTAAGACGCCAACTTAGACACCCAGCGGATCTCACACGCGTCAAGCTTCGGCTTCGTTAGGAGATAAGTCAGCGGATTATTATCTGTCCAAACGGTGAAGCTTTGACCCTTCAGCCAGTGGCTGAACTTTTCACAAACACTCCACTTCAGCGCCATGAACTCCAGTCTATGAGCTGGATACTTCCGCTGTGAGGCACTGAGTGACTTGCTTGCAAAACCAACAGGTCTGGCCTTGGACTCTCCTCGGGGCACTTGAGACAGCACCGCGCCGAGTCCGTCCAAAGACGCATCGACCGACAAAATGAAAGGCACCTCAAAGTCTGGATGGGCAAGCACCACACACTCCAGTAACATCGTCTTCAACAGATCAAATGCTTCCCCACATTCCACCGTCCAGTCTGCGGAGGTAAGCTTACGGAAGCTGCCATGGGGCTTCTTATCCTTAGCTGACCTCCCCCTCCTCTTTTGTCCAGCTGTAAGGGCGAACAGGGGCTTAGCCACGGAGGAGCAGTTCGGGAGGAAATGCTGGTAGTAAAATACCATACCAAGGAAAGATTTGATCCTACGAACAGAAGGCGTGCACCCATCACCTTCCATGAGATCCTGCACTGTCATGTTGGAGATGACCTCTACTTTGGAGGGATCGACAGACACACCTCCGCCATCAACCACGTGGCCCAAAAACCGCACCCGCTTCTGCAGCAGATGACACTTCTTCGGAGCCAGTTTCAAGTTGTTCTCCCTCAACCTCTGAAACACAGTGCGGAGCCTCGACAGAGCCTCAACCTCTGACGGCGCGAAGACAAGAAGATCATCAAGATAGCACAAAAGCTTCATGAAGTTCGGATCCCCAAAGATCCCAATCATCATTCTCATGAAGGCTGCAGGGCTATTACAAAGGCCCTGTGGCATGCGATTGTATTCATGCAACCCAAGGGGAGTCGTGAAAGCAGTGTACTTCTTGTCATCTTCATGCATTGGGATGTTGAAGAAGCCAGAGGTGAGGTCCATCGTACTAAAGAGGCAGTTACCACCCAGTGCGGCAAGACAGTCCGACTGGTGTGGCAAGGGATGAGCGTCTTTCAAGGTCCGAGCATTCAGCCATCTGAAATCAGTGCAGATCCGAAGCCCGCCATCCTTCTTCCATACCATAACCAGCCGTGAAGCGTATGCGCTCGAGGACTTCCGGATAATCCCTTTCTCCTCCATATCAGTGAGAACCTGTCTCAACTTCTGATAGTGGGCTGGGGGAACCCTCCTGTAGGGCAAGCGAAAGGGGCGCTCATCCACCAGATGGATGCGATGTGTGTATCCTGTGACCTCGCCACAGTCCAGAGAGTCCCTGGAGAAGATGTCATGGTACTCGGTGAGCAGCTGAGTGAGCTGGGACTTGCATGCCTCACTAACCTGACAGGAGCTGAGGTCAATGTCACTGAGTCCGAGCTCTGACAAACTCCTAGCCGGCTGGACAGGGGGACAGGCACTATCTGTGGCGTTGGACTCATGCCTCCCTGCAACTGATTGCAGTCCCTGGAAAACATTAAAGTCCTCAATCGCCAAGCATGGAAACACATCAGCCAACTTGCAGTTCCTTTTCAGTGTGATGGCTTTGTCAGATGGATTGACAACAGTCATGGGTACCCACCTATCACCCCAGAGCGGTGTGACAAGTCGACCTACGAGGACACTGCGTGGCATGGCCTTGGAGTCTGTCGGCTCCACAACAACAGTGCTTCCAGCTGACATAGGCACCTTAGCAGGAAGTCTGCCCCAGACTAAGTGCTTGTGCCTCGGTAAGAGTGTCACGGCCTGGGTGAGCTTAACAGTACCTATCTTCTCAGGAACTGCACCACCCCTCCAGCGCTCTACATTCGTGAACATGGACAAGAACTGTTCAACGCCAGGACTAGACGGATGTTCCTGTCTGGACGCGATGTCCCAGTACTCAGTACCACTCTTGAGTACATGGGCCACATGTTTAATGACGTTTGTGCCGACTATCAGATCATCATGCTGACCGGGCACGACCAGAGTGGGTATGACAAAGGAAACACCATAAAGCTGCATGTTGAGGTCATAAAAACCATCAGGCCTAGTCTCCAGACCACCGCAGCCAATCAAGACAATGTTCTCTTCAGGCTGCTGCTTCTCAGGTAACACACCCTCAGAGCGGAGCTTCTCTACTGCATTTTCACTGATACTGCATGACATAGAGCCAGTATCCAACATGCCATTAAGCTGCACACTCTGGTTGACAAGAACAGGAGCATAGAACAAGTCACTGAAAGCCTGAATCCTCTGTGTCGCCTGAATGACCATACGCGAACCCTGAGGTGCTTTGGCACACTTGTCTTCATACAAATGAGCCAGGTCGGAGACATCAGTGAGGGATACATCTACATTACCCACACCATCCCTCTCTAGGTGTGGGTTTAGTAGTTTAACGGACGAGACTGACGACCAGCTCTTCCACCAGGCTGAGAACGGAGCTGGTTGGGCGGCTGAGGGTGAGGACAGTCCCTCTTCCAATGACCAGGAGACAAACAGTTTATACATCGGTTCTCCCGGCTGCAGTGGGAAAATGTGGAGTGATCCGGAGACTTACAAACCCTGCACAACCGCTGCGGTGCGTCTGACACCTGCCCTGCGGCGCTAGCTGGCGGTTGAGTCTGCGTCGGTGTCCGGACTGCAGCGCTAACTGGAACCTGAGTCTGCATTTTGACCAAACGGTCTAGCAAGCTCACCAAACTCCTCATATAATCATCACCGCCAGAGACAGGTGCAGGAGACGGCGTAGGAGACCTTGCACAAAATGGTATAGGAGATGACGCATGAGCCGGGACGGGAGATAGCACCACCGGCACGGTCGTGTTCAAGTCGGGAGCCATGTCGACTACAGGGACATGAACCTGTGAATGGAACCTACGCTCTACCGCGCCTGCTTCACGTTGTCCACCTGCAGCAACATGGGACTTCCTCTCCAGCATGTGCTCATCAAGCCTCTCCTGGATCTCGCTAGCAGACCATTTCCCTGCGGACTTGAACTTAAAAACATTGGCAAGAGACTGATCTGGACAGTGTTTGATAAACATCATGCTTACCTCGTGGCTTGGCTCTTCAATACTACGGCCCTGCCACTTCAAGCATTCGTCAGCCACCTCCACTGTTTTATTAAGCCTAATCCAATACTCCATAGCGTCCTCACCTGGCTTGGGCAGCGTACTGTAAAAGTCCGCCAGGGGCATGCTCGAGTATGTGAAGTCACTAAAGTGTTGCTTCAGTACATCAAAAATAATGTGGGGGTTCGCTATGTGGTCGATGTGTTGCGCAGCTTTATCCTCACCACGTCCCCTGCTTTCCCCATAAGCTTAGCTAGAATCTCATGTGACTGCTCACTAACTGGAATGGCTCGCTTCCTCAAATACAAAGTCATAAGGCTCTCCCACTCATGAACTGTAAACTTATCAGAGCTATCGCCCCTGAAAATAGGAGGCTCCCTAGCGTCTGTCTGCATTACTACTCTAACACTAGGAGCTGTCTCCAAACGCTGTTCAGCAGACCTAGCACTGTCTGTGTGTGTGTTTCTAAGCAATTGTGTTTCCTGCAGCTTAGCAGTGATTGACTCTCCTATCTTCTCTGCCAACTGAGTAATGAGCATGGCTAACTCACCCACTGGCTGCTCGCTGTTACCTAGCACGGCCCCTTCGCTGATACCTGGCCTGGCCCGTTCTACGTAGCGTGTGGAGGTGAACTGAGGAGTGCCAATCGTGGTCGGGTCTCTAGGTCCTGGTGCTCTGGTGTCTGGTTCCCCGCCCTCTAAGAGCTGCCCGAAACTCCTACCTACACCTAGCCGTAAACCCCCACCCACATCTAACTGGTACCCCATCTCCATAGCACACTGGCGATCCAAAAGATCCTGATCAGCAATGTTACCCCCACCTACGTACGAACCACCCTCTGCCATGTTCCTACCTCTAACACTCAGATAAAATAAAAAATAAAATAAAAAAGTGAAAAGCTCAATTCATTTAAATAATTGAATCTAGAAATCACTAAGAGATTGAAACAATCACACACAATCAACAAATTCACCAATAGATTAATCACATATGCACATATCCAGTAGTTTAGATCAATAGATTATTCACACGAGTCCTTCAATCACATCAACATTAACCTTTTTTCCTTTTTTTTTTCGTGTGTTTTTCTTCCTTCAGTATATACAAATGTCCTGTTCACAAGCCCAGTCCATGGTAACCACAGCTATGACTGTCCAGTGTCCACACAGCTCAACTCCAGTCCACTGTAACATGAGCGTACAGTCTATAGAAATACCTGAGGACGTCTGGGGCTTGATGACGACAGCAGCCTCCCGCGGCGAGCAACTGATGTCACTCTCAGAATCCAGGAGGGTCACGGCACCAATGTAACGGGGGCAGTCCTATGCTGTTCTATGCTGATCAGCCTGCTGCACGCCCGTCACTCTCATCGTTAGCTCTGCGTTGTGTTCTATTTTCGGTGGGGTCCCAGGTGTTGTGGGGGCCCTCAGTCTCTCATCATCATCATCATCATGATCAAGGAAGGAGGGGGGACACACAGGACTCTATTTGGCCCACCTTCCCATTTATTTTAGTTTCAAACCCTTCGACAAACGTCCAGTCCTCCAGCGGGAGCGGTGTTTCTTACGGACGTGGGGGTCGAAGTTCAACCACTGCCCGGACTTCACTTGTGTGCGTTAGAAGGAGAACCCGTCCACGGGACTCCGATGTAAGAAAGGATAAACAAGTATTTTATCCCACAGCTTGCAGTATCTTCTTACAGGGATACTCAAAGTTACGCTCTCCTCAACCAGCAAAACTGTCCTACGGTAAGAAACACGCGTGGCTCGGCTCGATCGCTGCTTGAGACTCCTCCCACAAAACAAAAATGGCCTCTCCCGCGTTCCCTCTTCCGTGTACCCACAAGACCTCTCTCTTAAAGCGACAGTACACGTATATGACGGTCGTTGGAAAACATACATAAAAGTAAATAATGACATAAAATAAAATGTAGTAAACACAAATCACAGCACACAGACAGGATTTGGTGATATTGCATACTCAAACAAAATAAAATAAAAACATTAATTTTAACCTGGTTACACTTGACTTGACTTCTTATAGCTCGAGTTCTTTATAAGTTGCGAGATGGAGCCACCGTGGATCGGACTTGTCAGTCCAACACATCACACAGATGCTCAATCAGATTGAGATCTGGGGAATTAAGAGGCCAGGACAACGTCTTGAACACTTCATCATGTTCCTCAAACCATTCCTCAACAATGTGTGCAGTGTGGCAGGGGGCATCATCCTGCTGAAAGAGGCCACTGCCATCAGAGAATACCATTGCCATGAAGGGGTGTACCTGTTCTACAACGATGTTTAGGTAGGTAGCACATGTCAAATTGATGTCCACATGAATAGCCAGACCCAGGGTTTCCCTGCAGAACATTGTCCAGAGCATCACACTCCCTCTACCAGTTCGTCGTCCTCCAATAGTGCATCTTGGTGCCATCACTACACCAGAGAACCGGCACGCGTACACGGCCGTCCAGGTGATCTAAAAGAAAACAGCACATCAGACCAGGTGACCTTCTTCCACTGCTTCAAGGTCCAGTTCCAACGCTCACATACCCATTGAGGCGCTTTCGATGGTGGATAGAGGTCATCATGGGCACTGACTGGTCTGTGGCTACACAGCTCCATATGCAGTGGGGTGAGATGCACTGCATTGTGACACATTCCTCCCGTTACCATCATTACAGTTTTCTGTGACTTGTGCCACAGTAGACCCTCTGTCGGTTCGGACCAGATGGGACAGCCTTCGTCGCCCTCGTGCATTGATGAGCCTTGGGCGCCCAACACCCCGTCGTCAGTTTGCGGTTTGTTCCTCCTCGGACCATTTGTCGGTAGGTACTCACCACTGCTGACTGGGATCACCCCACAAGCCTTGCTGTTTCAAGAGATGCTCTGACCCAGTCATCTGGCCTTAACAAGTTGGCCCTTGTCAAACTCGCTCGGGTCTTTACTCCTGCTCATTTTTCCTGCATCCAACACGCTGACTACGAGAACTGATTGTTCCCTCACCTTCTAATCTACCCAGACCTTGACTTGTTCCCCTGTATGGAGATGATCAACATTCAGTTCACCTGTGAGTGGTCATAATGTTTTGACTCATCAGTGTATATAACATTTAACAAAAGGAAAGTTAAAAAAAAAAAAGATAGGTCAGTACGGACATGCTGATGCTGAAAACTTTCTACATATTCATAAATGGACATTCATATTCATGGTTAAACATAGCAAAATAAATAGAAGAGTCTCTACCATGAGCTTTGCTTGGCATTGACCTGTCTCAGCAGGTGGGAGATACCCCGGTTATGGACCAGAGGAGAAGGGAGCCGCTGCGGGAAAAGTCTGTGGTCCGAGGTGGAAAGACGGGTTTTCCTTTAGCCGGCAGGGGAGCAGCCGATGTCGCTGCTGGACAAATACCGGGTTGTGCCAAGCAGTTGGCGGACAGACAAGGCGTCAGGGGCGTCAATTCACCGGAAGCCAAGGTATGGCAAAATCAGATGACGTCACATCTGACATCACTTGACATCGAATCAAGTCCCTCAACTTCTCATTCCATCTCGACCATGTGGCTCTGTGCCGGTAGTTAGCTACAACCGTTTATTTACAATCGCGTCAACCTAATACAGTCAGAGCCTTGACTGATCCACCTAGACAGTCCTCATCGGCCGCAGCGGAATCTGTATCGCCCGCCACAGGTGTAACGCCTCGGCCCTGCTACAGATTATAATATGGCAGGGATGTATTATTGCTCTTCACGTTTTCAAAGTGAAACTTTTTCCACAAAATTAAAGATGGCTACTAAAAATAAAAAATGGTCACCGGTAAATGGACAAAACCCCACTGGAGAAAGCCCACACAGTCAACCATTTATTTCCCCAACATTATCAATGTTTCAAAATCTATGCCACTGGCAATTCCCCGTAGTTTGACTTTCTGATGGGGGGATGGGGGGGGGGGCAGCTGCCAAAAATAGATGACATAGTGAGCGAAAATACGCGGCCTGCATGAACACTCTATTGTGCTCCTCCGCCTCTTCTGTTACAATTAAGATGTCCAATAACGCGCGCAGATTATGTTTTAACATTTTAACTACGCTTTGTTTACATTAGGCGTGCTAATGGCGATTATTATGGGAGTATTTTCCTTTTGCGGTTGCACCCCCAATTAGGCTACAATATTATTGTTTGCATTAATTAAAGAAAGAACAGTGTAATGTTAGTTTATTGCATCCTCTTGAACACTCTCTTGTAACATTGTATAGGCGAATAATAGGCTACGTTTTACTTATCAACCTACATTAACTACATAAGTAAAAACAAAAGGCCTACTAAAGCCATCCAATTAATTGATTCTGCGAGTTTCTTAAAACACGGTAAACAAAGCTTCCTGTCAATATGGAGCTGCCGGAGCCTCTGATCCTATAATTATAAAGAGATACAAACAAGAGATGTTCAAATAAACCACGGTAATACAGCGCGGTCAAAAGCTGTGTTGCTATTTGCAAAGCCCATTCTCCTTCACTAACTAAAATGGATACGTCAATAATAAACAAAATATTATTCTCAGTAATAATATTGTAACGTGCATGGATAAGTAGACACGTTGGTCCTTGACTAAGGGTTCGAACCCTTTAGTCGACTGGTTAACGTTGTCTCTTGCGTTCGCGTCCCGGCTGTGGCGGTACCCGGGCTGCCCCCCTGAATTCGCTACAATATGTATAATCAATACATAGTAATAACCAAATTAAAGCTGTCTATTTTCAGGATTATGGCTCGCTCTTGGCTGTTTAAAACCTTCAGGACAACGCAGATACTGTCTACCAGGGGCGCTGCAAGATGGGGGGGGGGTAGCCGCAGTTTCGCTTGCTCGATTCATTCTTCCAGGACAGGAGAGAGACTCACGCATTGGAAATAAAAAACACAAAGAAACAAAACTTAAGACTTTCTCACCATTTCATTTCATTTTTTACTGGTCCCTTCTTTTGGGGGAAGCTTGGCTTCTATGAATAATCGTCCATTCAGTTAGATTCAAAAAACTTTATTTCTCGCTGAGGGTAAACTAACCACTAACAACAAATATGGCCACAACCAACAGCCATGATACAATTGGCTTACCACAGTTACCTGGCCTCTTTGAACACAATGTTGTGTACCTTATGTTTATAACATAGTATAAGCAAGCACCGGAATACATGAATTGTCAACATTTGGCATTGACACATTTTAGAGCTTACTTGCGAAAGAGTCAACAAACGTTCAATCTTATACAGAATACATGTTTTGGACGAGTTGCAGTTTGCGCCTCTGGACGCTAGGAGGGCAGTGACCCACTTGCCCTAGCCAAACTACGCCCATGATTCCAACATAGACCCAGGTTATGATATCTAGAGCGAAATTCCTAGGTGGGATTACAGACATTAAAAGCTTCTCAGAACAGTGGCGTAACCAGGAATATTTTTGTAGGTGGGCCTGAGTGAAAATGGGTGGGCCAAAATTTTCCAGCAATAATCCTTCAAACAAAACGCAAATTCGAACACATTACAGCAGTAAACACATAACACAGGTTTTTAGTACGTGACCAAGAAACATACTAAAACTTGAATAAAAACCCACTTAAACAAATACCACCCCAGTCATTCTCGCCAGGCTCTGCACAACCATTTAAACATCACTGAGGAAAACAGCCCGACTCGGTCTAAAAGATCATGATACAACATGTAAGCTATAGGCCTATAGTACACGTTTTACAGCACAATGTGTAGACGCCGAGAGCGAGCGTTGAAGATCGAGATTATTTCATCATAGTCCAAAGAGTCAGTAAGTTCCCTTTCAAAGGACAACAGGGATAGATTGTTGAGGCGTGCAGTTAGCATGGAAGATCTTAGACATGTTTTGATACGGCCTGTAGTGGAAAAGAGTCTTCCAACAGTACATGAAGTCAGGGGAATGGTGATCATTGCCCTTAACAGTCTGTTAATGTTTGGGAAAACGTCAGAGTTGCAGCTGTCCAGCACTTCAATGAGGGATGGGTAACACTGACCCCTCTCCACTTTACGACGCAGTGCCTGAGTGAAAACGGTCCATTCCGAACCCTCAAATTTACCAAGTGCAATACAATGGGGTTTGCTAGCCTGATGTTTCGAGCATGCCTGGCAGAGGTGCTTCCAATCTACAAACCCGCTTCGAAAAAACGTGTTTTCCATATGAGGCTCGGGGAAAGGCCTACACATTTTACAGAAAACAGCGTTCCTTGCTGAGCTGTATTCAAGCCACTTAAATTCTTCATACCACTTATGGGAAAAAGAACGTAATTTTCCTGAAATGTTGGTTGCGGGGAACACTAATTTAGGCTGCGAGGATGGCTCATCCACAGCGGACAAATCTGACGGTGGCATGGTCAAGGGAATCGTCTCACCGTCGTCAGAGGGGGGAGGAGAAGCTGCCTGCAACGGAGAAGCTGTAGCCTCCTCTGTCGTTCTCTCCGGCGGTATCTCACTCTCATTGGGCGGCTCAGTCGGTGCTGGAGCAGGTGTGCTTTCCTCCTCTCCATCCGTGGCTTTTTAAAAAAGCGGAAGATTGAACTTTGTTTCGCCATTCCATAAGTTATGGCTAACTGTTGGCTATTGGCTAGTTAGCAGCAGTGAAAAATACAGAGCGTGATGGTATGCGCGCTCAGATTTTGCAGTTCTACGTATGTAAAAGGGGCCGGCCTACGTGCTTGTAAGCCAGCGTGATTGGGTGGGCCTGGGCTTGAAATGGGTGGGCCTGTGACAGGCCAGGCCCACCCGTGGTTACGCCCCTGTCTCAGAATATTACGTTTTAGGGTTACATCACAAGTGCTGATGCAAGTATTTGTGCAATATAACTCGACGCATTATAGTGATATACCACTGTAGTTTCTTCTTGCCACATTTATTCAAATCGGTGAAGAATTATACCTTGCAGAGCGCTCACAGGCTCCATTAAATAGACAAAAATCACAACATTTGACCCATATACAACAGTCACATATTGAAATACTTTCAAATGTTTCATCTGGCGCCGGGCACTGAACCTTATCTATGCTATCCCAATTTCAGATGTAAATTCACGTACATCTTCAGACAGGCTTAGCTAATAACACCGACAACCAGCATACAGAAAGAAAAAGAAATCACAGAAAACCAAACCAACTAATTAAGCTACTTCTTACGCAAAGTGGTCCAAATCAGCAGCACATAGACTCGTAGTAGCCTACACACTGCTGGGCACGGCGGCCATCAGGACAACACAGCAGTATAATAGTGTAACGTGCATGGATAAGTAGACACGTTGGTCCTTGACTAACGGGTCAGACCCTGTAGTCGACTGGTTAACGTTGTCGCTTGCGGAGTGAGAGACACGGGTTCGCGTCCCGGCTGTGGCGGTTCCCGGACTGCCCCCCGAATTCGCTACAATAATAAATAAAGCGCTTTTTCATCTTACCTGTTCGCAGCAATTCCAATAAAGCAGTGAAACGTCACCCACCGAACAACTTGACATGGCAACGGTTCAATAATCCAATCTTTGCCAAATGAACATGGCTGAGTAACGGTTCACAAATCATCTCCGCCAACTGAACTTGATCAAGGCAACAGTTAAAACAAGTTAGACTCTTCCTGTCGTCACAACGAGGCCATTCTGTTTCCATGACGAAGCATTCCCGACTCATTTGGGATTTTAAGAAGCTCTCCCTTTGAGAGTTTTCGTTTAATTTCAAAGCTATTCATTGCGTATGCTACAGTTATTAGCTAGCTACCCAGTCCACGCGCTCTTCTTCCTCTCTGCTCTGGCGCCCGCGGCAGTTAGCAACACACGCGCAGAGAGGGGGGGGGGGGGAGACAGCTCCTCTCACTGCTGAGTCAGTGACGACCGACAGACAGGAGTTGAGCCGAGTGAGGCGCCGATTCACTCGATTTTATTCTACTTCGTGCCACGAATGGTTTCGCTGCAGTAACGGGATCATTTAAAACACTGAGAAATGTGTAATGAAATATATTATTTCACACTGACCAGGCAGCCAAGGTATGGCAGCTGCTGCCACACCCTGCCATACCCAGCTGACGCCCCTGCAAGGCGTCCTGATCGGGTGAAAGGAAAGGGCGCTTCTCTGTGTCTCACAGATGGACAGAGGACAGAAACATCTGTCTCAGCTTGGTGGAGCGGATGTACTGGTGATGCAAGTTAGGTACCCTCAACAACTTGAATAGTGTAATATCTACTACTACTACTACTACTACTACTACTACTACTACTTTAGGCTGTTCCCATTAGGGGGCGCCACATCGAATCATTCGTTTCCATCTCTTCCTGTCTTCTGCATCTTCCTCTGTCACGCCAGCCACGTGCATGCTGCATGTCCTCCCTCACCACATCCATAAACCTCCTCTTTGGCCTTCCTCTTCTCCTCTTCCCTGGCAGCTCCATATTCAGCATCCTTCTCCCAATATACCCAGCATCTCTCCTCCACACATGTCCAAACCATCCCAATCTTGTCTCTCTTGCTTTGTCTCCAAACCGTCCAACCTGAGCTGTCCCTCTAATATAATCGTTCTTAATCCTGTCCTTCTTCGTCACTCCCAGTGAAAATCTTAGCATCTTCAACTCTGCCACCTCCAGCTCCGCCTCCTGTCTTTTCATCAGTGCCGCTGTCTCCAGACCATACAACATAGCTGGTCTCACTACCATCTTGTAAACCTTCCCTTTAACTCTTGCTGGTACCCTTTTGTTGGAAATCACCCCTGACACTCTTCTCCACCCACTCCACCCTGCCTGCACTCTCTTCTTCTTCTTCTTTTTTTTGGGGGGGGGGAATGCTGTTGGTTTTAAGTTGCAACTGGTAGGCCTGATAAGTTTAATGGTATCTTTGTACATTTTTCTTTCGGTATAAGTCAGTCTTCTCAGGTGATGAACGGCAATGACCCATCAGAGCCTGGCCAGGCTGGCCTATCATCTGCCACATCTGCAGAAGAAGAAGCCACACCAATGCTCAAACGTGCAATGCTGGATGGGAAATACTTCCAGATAGGAAGCAGATCCCAAACGGAAAGACAGAGGCTGAGTATCAGCTGTGCACTAACAAAAAGGTCATAACATGTGGCTCGCTTGCAGTGACATCCAATTTTAAAACCCACTTGAAACGAAGGCACCCTGGCAAAATGAAGGAATTTGAAGACCACAAAAAGGAATTTCCCAGTGCGGGGGGGGGGGGGCTGGACCTCATACAGACAAATTACGCTCTTTGAACATGGTCCAGTGACACAAAATAAAACTGAATTTCGTCACATCCTTTGTCACCAAAGGCATGTACCCGTTGGCCACTGTTGAGCATAAAGAATTTACAGACTTGGTACAGGGACTTTGCCAAGGGGCTAAAGTTATGTCCAGGAGGACACTTGGGTGAAGAATCAATGAAAACTTTAATAATAAAACAGCAAGTTTGAAGGAGCGGCTTAAGTGCATGCAACATGTTTGCACCCCTGCAGATATCTGGTCAACTAAAAAACAAGTTGTATGGGGGTCACTGTACACTGGATACAAACAGACACGCTAGAACGTGAATCGCCTGCTCTTGCTTGCAGACATTTCCCCAGTCCACATACCTACAATCACATTGCAGAACTACTGGAGGAAACCCATTCAGAATATGGACTCACAACTGACACTATTGTGGCTACTCTAACTGACAGTACATCAAACTTCTCAAAAGCATTTCAAGAGTTCAATATCACAGTCGTTTCAGAGGAACGGGAAGAGACAGAGGAGCAGGAACAGGATCTTTCATTTGTAATAATAGATCCAGAGGGAGAAGAATTGTCAGAGTGTGCTATCATTCTACTACCTCATGTCAGTTGTTCCACTCACACACTGAGTTTGGTTTCAACCACTGATGCTAAAAGGACAATTAAAGACAATTCAACACTCTCCAGGCTGAATCATTCATCCATGGCAAAGTGTTCAGCCCTATGGAATGCTTCTGGCAGACCAAAATATGCAGAAATAGTAAATGACTTGACCAACCAGCAACTGAAGACACCATGCGTTTGGAGGTGGAATTCTCTTTATGACTGTTTGAGTCAGCTGACATTTCTTCAGAAGCTTCCTGAGACCACGCCTGCCTTGCAACTCCCACCATTTAAAGAGGTAGAGCTTGATTTCCTTGAGGAATACTGCAGAGTCCTCAAGCCCATTGCCATTGCAATTGACCACCTTCAAGGTCAGACCTCATGCTACTATGGTGACTCATACCTACCCTCTTTGCCGTTAAGGCTAAAGTACATGACCTGCAAGCTTCAAATCTGCAGTATTGCCCATATATCTTGCAAGCCACCACATCTGGCTTTGAGAAAAGGTCCAGTAGCTTCTTACAGCTGAAGACTGATGTCAATGAAGCCATCCTGGCTACAGCAACCCACCTGTTTTTCAAGATGAGGTGGTTTCCTCCCAAACTAGCAGCAGAGAAGCAGAGGATACATCACCTATTTCTGTACTCAGCTGAAGAGCTTGGCCTTGTGTCAGAAAGTGAGACTGCCTCATCAAACACCGCTGAAGAGAATGAAGACGATTTCTTCATCTTCTCTGATCAGGATACAGGTAAACTACTCTCACTTCAGTGTCTTAAGGTTTAACTGCAATTTCATGAATTAATCATCAAAAATAAATATTCATCAATTAAAAAATAAATGAGTAGCTAGTTTCATATCACGTTTTTAAATATTATTATGATATTAAAAATCATTGAATTTTTTTGTTGTTGAATATCTCCCCCCTTTTTTCTCCCCAATTGTATCAAGCCAATTACCCCAGTCTTCCGAGCTGTCCAGGTCTCTGCTCCACACCCTCTGCCGATCCGGAGAGGGCTGCAGACTACCACATGCCTCCCCTGATACGTGTGGAGTCGCCAACCGCTTCTTTACACCTGACAGTGAGGAGTTTCGCCAGGGGGACGTAGCGCGTGAGAGGATCGCGTGGGAGAATCACGCTATTCCGGGATATCATCTTTAATGAATTCACACAGTTCTTTGAGAAGAACGGCTTGGATGTGAACAAAATTGTGTCCGTTGTCACCAATGGGGCTTCGTCAATGGTGGGACAAGACAAAGACTTGGTAAGCAGGTTGCCGCTGTTAACCCAGCACTCTTAGCATTTCATTGCATTATTCACACATCAGTGTTGTGCACTAAACTGTGTGGGGAAGTGAACGAGGCGATAGATACTGTGACGAGACTAGTCAATTTGGTTCGCAAGAGTTCCAGTCTGCAACATCGCCTTTTCAGAACATTGCTGGAGGAAATGTCAGCGGAACACAAGGATCTTTTGCTGCATAATGATGTTCGCTGGCTGAGCAAAGACCGTGTGCAACCTACGCCATGAGTTTGTCATTTTTATCTGGACTGCGGAGCCAAAAAGCCCAAGAATATCAGGTTTTTAATTGACAGTAAGGTGATTGCATATGTTATTTTTTTGTGTGACATCATCTATCCATCCATTATCCAAACCGCTTATCCTGCTCTCAGGTCATTGGGCGGCAGGCGGGGAGACACCCTGGACAGGCCGCCAGACCATCACAGGGCCATCATGTCTCATCTAAATCACCTTAAGTCTGCAATTACAATGCAAGAACCACACTGTTGCAGATATGTACGAGGTGGTTGAAGCTTTCTGATCAAAGCTGAACCTTTTGGAGAGAGTCTTTCACAGGAGAAAGTTGCACTTTCCACGTCTACGGGAGCATTGAGAGGAGAACGAAGGGGGGAAGATCCAGCAATGAAGGATTTCGTGATGAGCCTGGCAGAAAACTTTAAGGAACGATTTAAAAGCTCCCCTAAACTCTCAGGTGACATCTTCCTCTTGCCGAGACAGCCGTTCTCCGTTTCAGCTGATGGGCCAGTGGACTGCCAAAAGACTGGTGGTACCTTCCATAGATGAGGCAGCTCTTCAAAGGGAGGTCGTGGAGATGGGAACATCTGATTTGCTCAAAGGCTCAAAGCACAATGTTATGTCTGCACACATCGACAGTGCTGCATTTGATTTGGTGCTGTTCTATTGTGCTGGGATCGATTGGTGATGCCTGCGGGCTCTGGGTTGTTTGATCGGGTCTGCCTCTGATGCTGTGTCAGTCTAAATAAAGAATGCCACGGAGAGGTTGTGTCGAGCAACAGCGCTGTGTCCTGACGTGATTTAAAAATACAATATTGGCGACGAGGATGGCTGATATCTCTCTCCCACCACCTGCCCCCTTCCTGGCATTACCTGGCGAGCCTCCGGTACCATGGACTCGCTGGCTACATAGTTTTGAAAATTACATCATCGCCTCAGGGCTCGACGACGTGAGCCAGGCTAGGAAGACGGCTCTGTTGCTACACTGCTTGGGAGCAGAGGGTCATCGTGTGCTCGGGACTCTGGGGAACGTCACAAGCTTTGCCGAAGCTGTGGGACTTATGAGCACCCATTTCGCTGCTCCACAGAGTGCCCTCCTTCGGCGATTTATATTCCGTCAGCGACACCAACTGCCTGGTGAGTCTGTGTGGCAGTACGTAGCTAATTTGCGAGGGCTAGCTAGCTCATGCAAGTTTGGCGCGCTTCAGGACGAGATGGTTCGCGACCAGCTAATCGAACACATCAACAACGCAAAGGTGCGTGAGACTCTCCTGCTGGAAAAAGACGATCTGCTGCTGTCCAGAGCAATTACCATCGCACTACAGGTTGAGGGAGCAGCTGAGTGTGCTGCTATGCTAAATACACAGCAAGTGGCCACCTCCAGTCAAGCTGCCAACGACTCCTCCCTCTACTCACGGCTGCCCCTCGGGACGCAACCCAACCAGAGCGAGGCGGGCGCCGACTCCACTGGGGACGTCTTGCAACTGCAACGACGGCGTTCTCGGCCCCGCCCTCAACAGTCCTGTGGTAACTGTGGGTCTCGGTCTCATGTTTCAAGGGCTCAGAACTGCCCTGCCCGTGGCCAGACATGCCGTAGCTGCGGTAAGCACAATCACTTTGCCAACGTCTGTCGATCTTCTCCGGCTGGGTCAGAGGGCCACACCCCCCAGTCTTCAACCGCCGTCATTCACAAGGTGAGCTCTGGGCCAGTGTCATTCAAATCATGCACAGTCAACATTAATGATGTGTGCATCCCCCTGCTGTTGGACACCGGTGCAAGTGTGTCTCTCCTGAATGTTGATACCTACAGTCAATTTTTCGGTTCACTGCCACTGTCCGCACCCTCAGCTGTCCTCTGTGGGTATGGTGACTCCAAAATCGATCTGGTTGGCTCTCTCCAAGTGACTGTCCGCTATGGAACCAAGCTGGTGCCCAATGCAGTTTTTCATGTGGCACGCCGTGGGGCCAACCTGATGGGCCTGGACCTGTTCTCCACTCTGGGGTTCTCCCTCTTAGACACAAGGGGGGCAGCAATCCTGACTGTCGCCACACCTTGGCAGCAGAAGTGGCCATCGCTGTTTATGGGGCTGGGCTGCCTCTCCGCCTTCACCCATCAACCTCTCCTCAACCCTGCTGTGAAATCTGTCATCCAACCACTGCGCCGCATCCCGTTGGCTCTCCGTGATGGGGTCTCCGCTGAGCTGCAACAACTGCTGGAAGCTGGCATCATTGAACCGGTGGACGCGTCACCTTGGGTCTCAAACCTCGTGGTGGCTAAGAAGAAGTCGGGGGGCCTGCGTGTCTGCGTCGATCTACGTGAAGTAAATAAGGCACTGGTCCCTGATAAGTATCCACTGCCCACCTCAGAAGAACTCACTGCTCAGTTCTATGGCTCTGAGGTGTTCTCCAAGCTCGACCTCAGACAGGGGTACTTACAGGTGCCCCTCCACCCCAGCAGCCGAAACCTCACAGCCTTTGTGACACATGCAGGAGTGTTTCGCTACACCAGGATGCCTTTCGGTCTCAGCTCCGCCCCTAGCTGCTTCCAGAAAATCATGGTCTCCGTGCTGGCTGGCATACTGGGCGTGGCCATTTATCTGGACGATATAGTGGTACACGGGCCCACCACTGAAATCCACGACAAGCGCCTTAACATGGTCTTCGCAGCCCTGTCCAAGCACAAGCTAACTCTCAATGCTGAGAAATGTGTCCTCTCTGTGCCAGCCATCGACTTCGTGGGGTTCCGGCTGTCAGCGAGCGGTGTAACTCCACTACAATCCAACGTGGACGCCATTCAGGCCATCCCTGAGCCCAGCTCGGCCGCCCAGGTCGCCTCCTTCCTGGGTATGACAAGTTACTACCTGAGGTTTCTTCCCCAGTACTCTGCGACCACAGCCCCTTGCGCCAGCTGCTGCGTAAGGACGAGCCATGGGTGTGGTCAAAGGCATGCAGTGACGCTGTGCGTGATCTCAAGACTCAACTGACTTCACCACCAGTGTTGGCTCACTTCGACATCTCCAGCTCCACCTTTGTGACCTGTGACGCATCAGCCACAGCGATAGGGGCTGTGCTGTCTCAAACCCAGAACGGTGTGGAGAAGCCCATTGCCTTCGCCTCCCGTGCCCTCAACCTGACCGAGCAGCGGTACTCCGTGGGTGAGTGTGAGGCGTTAGCCTGTATCTGGGCTTGTGAAAGGTGGCACCTCTACCTCTATGGCCGCTCCTTCACCCTCAGGACAGATCACCAGGCCCTGACAGCGCTGCTGTCCACATCTGGGACAGGCCACAAACCCCTGAGGCTGCACCGCTGGTCTGACCGCCTCCGCCAGTACAACTTCAGCCTGCAGTTCACCCCAGGCAGAGACAATGTTGTCGCCGACCTGCTCTCTCGCTCTGTCTCCACCCCAGCTCCACAGACGGACACTGACTGTGTGGAAAAGGACATTGTCCAAATGCTACACACACCCCTCCAGGCCACTGTCTCTCTGCAGGAGCTGAGGGCAGCCTCCGAACAGGACCCTGTCCTCTCCCAGCTCCCCACCTACATCCAGAACGGCTGGCCTCACAAGGTCCCAGAGGAGCTGGCTGCGTTTGCCCGAGTCAGACAGGAGCTCTCCTGCTGGAACGACACCTGCGTGGCACGTGGGTTTTGCACAGTGATCCCAGCTGCTCTCCGTGCACGTGTTTTGAATACGGTGCATGAAGGCCACCTGGGCATTGTGAAACTGAAACAGCGCTGCCGAGACCTGGTGTGGTGGCCGGGGATAGACAGAGATATTGAGGCTCTGGTGAAGGACTGTTCTGCCTGCCTTGTGAGTGGCAAGACTGGCCACCAGGCTCCCCCACCCCTGCAACCTCTCGCCTGGCCCTCTCAGCCCTGGGAACACCTGCAGTTGGCGTTTGTGGTGAGATCCATGGAGTTCCCCACCACCAACGCTTCATGGTGGTCGCCTACGATCTACACTCAAAATGGCCTGAACTCACCACTTCCGGCACTGTGACCTCACAGATCATCATCGACTTCCTGGACTCTCTTTTCTCTCGCTGGGGCCTCCCAAAGGCCATCACCACTGACAACGGCCCTCAGCTGGTCTCTGCTGAGTTCACTGCTTATCTCGAAAGCAAGGGCATCCGTCATATACGCACTGCGTACTACCACCCCCAGGCCAATGGCGGCGTTGAACGTTTTCACCAGTCACTGAAGAACGGCCTCAGAGCACACATGGCCCAAGGGTGCTCTTTCACGCAGGCCATCCGTCACACTCTGCTGCACTATCGGGCCACACAGCACTCGACCACAGGTGTCTCCCCAGCCTCTCTCATGCTAGGCCGGGAACTGTGCATGCCCCTTGACAGGCTCCGCCCCTCCACACCTCAGGCACCTCCCTCTGGGGTCAGAGCCTCAGTCACTCGTCAGCAGACGCGGATGAAGCAACGGTTTGACCAGTCAAAACGAACCAGGGTGCCAGACATCAATGTGTCAGACTGGGTCAGGGTCCGCATGCCCCACAGGGACAATAAAATGGCTTCATACTGGTCCTCTCCTCTCCAAGTCACCCGTCAGCTGGGCCCAGCCACTTACCTCCTCAGCGATGGCACTCGGTGGCACTCCAGTCGTCTACGGAAGGTGTCAGCTCCGCCACACACAGCTGGTGACACAACCATAGCCATTCCCTCAGCATGGCGAGACGCCCCGGGGCTTCATGCAGCTCCTACACGGGCCCCAGACATTTCTGGGCCTCAGCTTCCCCTGCCATCTCCCTCCCCACCTTGGCCTGCCCAGCCTCAGGCCGCCCTGCGACCTGTTCGCACACGTTTACGCCCTGGCCACCTAGAGGACTTTGTGTCAACCTTTCATGTTTGAAATCCTGCCGGGGGGGGGGGGATGTCTGCACACATCGACAGTGCTGCATTTGATTTGGTGCTGTTCTATTGTGCTGGGATCGATTGGTGATGCCTGCGGGCTCTGGGTTGTTTGATCGGGTCTGCCTTTGATGCTGTGTCAGTCTAAATAAAGAATGCCACGGAGAGGTTGTGTCGAGCGACAGCGCTGTGTCCTGACGTGATTTAAAAATACAATACACAACACAAGGACGTTGGGGTGAGTGCCATTTGGATCAGCGTGGTTCCCCAAGCTCAATTCACAAACACGAGAGCTATTGCAATGCTCCTACTCACAAGTCCCCCGCCCCCCCCCCACATACACATGTGAGTCGTCGTTTTCTTCAATGAACTTGGATCAAAAACCTGGAAAGAAACAGACTCTTCGATGCACATCTTGGTCAATGCCTCAAGCTTGCTACAACAGAAAACAGGCCTGACATCAGAAGGATTGTCTCATCCCGTTGCTCTCACTTCTATCACTGATTGGTAAATGAAGATCCATTTATTTTTGTCCATTTGTCCTTAATTAAATGTTGGTTTTGGACTTATTTTGTTTCAAGAGTGCATTTTTTTTCTTGTGTGACCCTAAACGCAGACTTTGAGAATCCCAGGCCTAAATTATTACCACCAACACCACCACCACCACCACCACCACTACTACTACTACTACTACTACTACTACTACTACTACTAATAATAATAATAATAATAATAATAACTGCAACAACCTCTGCATATAAAACAACTTTTACTGGCACAATCGGAAAAAAATCCCAGCTGTTTTGACCCCTGACTTGGAATGCATGACATAATTTGGCCCTTGGAGAAAACTAATTGGGGGACCCTGGTGAAGTCTGCAGTGAACTTCAGGTGGACTTGCATGAACTGGAATCTCACCTTTGTTTGGCTTTTACAATTTAGCTTCAAATGCCATCTCCTCAATCTGTTCACAGAAAACGAGGCACAGAAGAAGAAAAGGAGGGCCCTTAGTGAGAGATGCATTTGAAAGTCTTGTTCAAGCCATACAAATGTGAGATTTTATACTCTATTACAAATACTTTAAAACAATATGTTTCACTCTGATCATAGGAAAAAGTTCAGGGATTTCAGGAAGTTTAGCACAGTTCAGTAGGGGATACTTGTTGAACCCAAGTCAAAAGTGCCGCATGTCATAAAACGAGCTTTCTGGGGAGTTGTCAATGCATTTCCACAGGACCAGCAGTGATGCAGCAGTTTGTGCACAGCACAAACAGCATTTATCTTGCATATTCTTGCAGTAAAGCTGCTAACAACTAGGAAATAATATGGGACATTTTTTCTTAAAACTAAAATAAAAGAAAATGTTCCCTTTTCCTTAGGGACGGGGCAAAAGTGGAGCAGATAAGGTGAAGTTTTGTAGCAAGGGAAAAGTGCAAGTTAACGGTCTGTAGAAGCTGGCAATATATTTTTACACTGGAGGGAGTGCTGATGGAAAAGTAATCAGAATACATAAGCAGAAACCTTTTTTGCTTTTACCTTGATGGATATATTTTTATGAAGCAAAAGACACCAGAATCCCGATGAGTCACAGCTTTATTCCAAAAGTAGACGAAGTCCAACTCAACCCATCATCATCATCATCGTCATCATCATCACCATCGTCATCATCATCATCATCAAATCACATGCCAATTCCACGAACTCTCCCCCAGAGCACAGACTGCAAAACTGAACCACATCGTATAGTCTATACAAAACGAGGACTGGAAAAGAAGAGAGGGAAATATAAAGGAGACAGACAGACAGAACACACGAGCTCAGAGCCGGTGCCCTCAAGTCAGTCCTCAGCTTCTGACGGCAGAACATTTGCTTCAGTTTAATGCCAGATTGGACCCCTTTTTCCCACCGCCCTGCAGGGAAAAGCAGAGGCACCTGGAGGAACCGGGTTGGGGGGCAAAAGAAGCCCTTTTCTATTGTGATTACTAGTGTGCGTGTTTCTTGGGAGTGGGAGACCCCCAAGGCGCTTGTTTTGGCTCCCTTTGGTCTGCAGATGAACCCCTGGGTTTTTCCCATCTGACAGGTTAACGTCTCGAATGGAGTCACGGACACTAAACGAGCAAAGGCACCACTGTGGGATGAACAGCCCAGGACTACTAGAGGACATGCTTAGGGTACATTCTGCTGCCATGCCTCTTTCAGAAAACAGAGAATGACGAGCAAAATACAAGGATGTTGAAATATCAGAGAAGGACAGAAAAGTACCCTAAGGACAAGTATACTATCCCTCCCACCCTTACCGACACAGCCCAGATACAAACTACAGCTTCATTCAGCGATTCTTATACTACACATATGGATTGTGTGCATTTCATTTACAAAAGTTGACACAAATCCACAATACATGCCTTTGGGAGATACAGAATGATATGTGAAGGGAGCTGCGATGCATGGTGACAAGAGTCCGTTCCTGTGGCAGTTTTACCGCAGCAGTATTGCTTGGTTGTCTTGGGGAGAACGCGGGCAGAAAAGGCACTTTTAAAAATGTGAATGTCCCTTTGATTTTCCCCGCGGTCCCTTTTGTAAGCCCTAAAAATGAATAGAAAAGGTAAAGGATTGTCTCCCGGTAAAGTCTTCAGTCCACTGTAATGACTGAGTGAATCTGCCAAAGGAAAAGCAGAAGACAGGTTTGTAGTTAGTTGATGATGCTGATCTTAGTTGTTGTTATTGCCCCCTCTCCCCCCGTTTTTCTCCCCAATTGTACTTGGCCAATTACCCCACTCTCCCGAGCCGTCCCTGTCCTTGCTCCACCCCTTCTGCCGATCCGGGGAGGGCCGCAGACTACCACATGTCTCCTCTGATACATGTGGAGACGCCAGCCGCTTCTTTTCACCTGACAGTGAGAAGTTTCGCCAAGGGGATGTAGCGCGTAGGCGGATCACGCTATCCCCCCAGTTCCCCCTCCCCCCGAACAGGTGCCTGTAGTGCAGCGACCAGGACACATACCCACATCCGGCATCCCACCCGCAAACACGGCCAATTATGTCTGTAGGGACGCCCGACCAAGCCGGAGGTAACACTGGGATTCGAACCGGCGATCTCCATGTTGGTAGGCAACAGGGTAGACCGCTACGCTACCCGTACACCCAAGTTGTAGTCTTTAATCATGCAGCTTTGCAGAGCGAATAATAATTTCATAACACGCTGTGGACAGCAGCTGTCATGAAGAAAAACAAAGTTTGGAGAGCTGTGCATCAAAATGCACACCGCTGTACGTTAGCCAGTTATAAGAGTCTGTCCTCCCAACCTCCAGTAATTTTGTCCACATGTGAATACCAGTTGCGTGGACAAGTTTCTATAACGCACTTCCATGCAGTAGACAGCAGTTGTGTTAGCTTCACAGACCAGCTCCTGCTTTAATTTCACTTTTTATATACTCTTTATTACCTATCGTGACGTTACCTTAGGGGCGTGGCTTAGCCTTCAATGGAGACTTCTGGAGCAACGTGCCCATTCACCGCTGCCTCCACCGGGATCTCCTGCACCGCAAACAGAGACGACATGGGGATTAATAAACTCGTCTATCTATCTATCTATCTATCTATCTATCTATCTATCTATCTATCTATCTCTCTCTCTCTCTCTCTCTCTCTCTCTCTCTCTCTCTCTCTCTCTCTCTCTCTCTCTCTCTCT